>NC_056732.1:1552052830-1552190330 GCF_019279795.1 Protopterus annectens | reverse complement strand
TGAAAATATAAAGAACAAAACCCAGAGGTTTCCGAAAGGTACAAAAAAGTAATATGGACATGGAAAAGAAAAACAGATCTGATATGGTGCAGCATTTATACAAAGGAGAAAGCCAAACTAATAAATACAAAAAAGCATCTCCAAAAATATTTGAAGAGAAATACAGGCAAAGACACCCATATATGGAAAATTTCAAAATGCAAAAAAAAAAAAAAAAGTTATATACTTACCATAATGTTCCATGTTTGTAGTCCATCTCACCTACATTCTTGCTGGATGGGTTCAGAGCCAATATTCGGTTCCGACTCGGCCGATACTAAAGCTTGAGAGCTTTTACTAGCTCGAGGCTAACCCCTATCCCATGGTGCCTCACGGCAATTCCCCAGATCTTGTTTGCAAGAAAGCAATAAGTACCTAACAGGTATGAAATTATCAGAAACTGTATACATACAGACAAACATTATTTAATATTATCCATGCCAGGTGGACAACAACTATAACCAGTTCAGACAGCACCAGTATATTCCACCAGATCCTCCAGAAACAGGAAGGGGGTAAGAGGGAGGGATGCAAGAATGTAGGCGAGATGGACTACAAACATGGAATGTTATGGTAATACATAACTTCTTTACATTATGTAGTCCTATCTCTGCGTAATTCTTGCTGGATGGGACAACGTCCCTAGCACCTTTATCCCGGGTGGCTCAAGCGAAGAGATTCTTCAGCACAGTGGACCCAAAGGATGACCTGTCCCTGGAGGCCAAATCCAATTTGTAATGAGTGACAAAAGTATGTGGTCTTGCCCAAGTAGCTGCTGCACAAATAATATCAATTGGGAGCCTAGATCTAAAGGCACATGAAGTAGATACTGCCCTAGTAGAATGGCATTTCACTTTGTTGGGTAATTGTTTGCCAGCAGTTTGATAAGCAAAGGAAATGCAATTTGAAAGGCATTTTGAAAGTGTAACCTTGGAAACAGGCAAGCCCTTATTTTTGTCCGAAAAGGAAACAAATAATTGATCTGATTTTCTGAATTCTTTAGTCCTGTGTAAGTAAAAATCTGAGAATTCTGTGAACGTCTAATTGATGTAGTCTGTACTCAGATTTATTAGAGTGGTTTGGAAAAAACACTGGTAGCTCAATAGTAGTGTTGAGATTATTCTATGAGCATACCTTGGGAAGAAAGGAAGGGTTTGTCCTGAGTGAGACTCTATCTTTGTGGAAAATAATGTAAGGAGGTCGAATAGTAAGGCTTGCAGTTCTGAGTCTCTCCTAGCAGAGGTTATGGCTACTAAGAATAGTGTTTTCTAAGATAACAATTTCAGTTCTGATGAAGAAGAGGGCTCAAAGGGTGCAGACATTAATGATGTGAGAAAAAGAAGTTATGTACCTACCATAGCGTTCCATGTTAGTTGTCTTTATCTCACATTCTTTCTTGCTGGTTGGGATCGGAGCCAATCCTCGGCTCCGGCTCGGCCATCTTCTATAGCTCGATAGCTGTTTACTGGCTTGAGGCTACCCCTTATCCCATGATGCCTAGAGCTAGCTACCCAGATCTCATTTGAAATAGCTAATCCCAGCCATAGCTATAGAATGAACCCCTCCAAACAAAAGGTTGAGCATACCTGTCATACTCTCTAAGTCAGTAGAGGAAACAAACCAAGAACACTCAGTCAGTGAAACCTACAACTCCTCTCTGTCCAATAGGACAGGGGGGTGGAGGGGGGGACGCAAGAAAGAAAGCCAGATGAAGACAACTAACATGGAACGTTATGGTAGGTACATAACTTCTTTATGTTAAGTTGTCTATCTCGCCTTCGTTTCTTGCTGGTTGGGACAGCGTCCCTAGCACCTACAATCCTGGGCGGCTCATTGGAACAGACTTTTCAGAACAGTGGAACCAAAGTTAGCTCTGCTCCTGGAGACCATATCTAACTTGTAATGAGAAATAAAGGTATGAGGGTTTGCCCGCGTAGTAGCTGCACAGATAGAGTCCATGGACAACCTAGATTAGAAGGCTACAGAGGTGGCCAAAGCCCTAGTAGAATGACCTTTCAATTTGATAGACAACTCTTTGTTTCTCAGTTGATAGATGAAGGTAATAATGTGTGACAACCACCTGGATAAGGGCACTTTGGAAACTGGGAGACCTTGTTTACCCCGAGTATAGGAAAGGAAATGTTGGTCCGACTTCCTTATATCCTTTGTTCTATGCAGGTAAAAAACATAATTGTCTATGAACATCCATTTGGTGTAATTTGTATTCTGCCTTGTTGGTGTGCTTAAGGAAAAACACAGGGAGGTCTATAGATTATTTTAGATTATTTTCTGTGCAGACTTTTGGAAGGAAAGAGGGATTAGTCCTCAGAGCAACCCTGTCCTTATGAAAAACTAAATACGGAGGACGAACGCTTAGTGCCTGAAGTTCAGAGACGCGTCTGGCTGAAGTAGTAGCTACCAAAAATAGAAGTTATGTCCTTACCATAACATTCCATGTGGAGTGTTCATCTCGCCTTTGTTCTTACACATGGGTTCAGAGCCGATCCTCGGCTCCAAGTCGGCCGCTTGGCAAAGCTCTGCATCGAGAAGAAGCTCGAGACCAACCTATCTCCCACAATTCCCTCTGCCTTTACCTCAGATCTAGTTTGCAAACAATACCAGGTCCCAACGGGAATGAAACATACAAACATACATACTAAGGCGTAGCTGAAACCAGCAGTAACAGCTGAGAGAATCAGAAGCGGGAGAACCAAACCAGACATCTAAACTGGACGTTCTTCCTGACCTGAGGGTGGGAGGGTGGGAATGTAAGAACAAAGGTGAGATGAACACTCCACATGGAACGTTATGGTAAGGACATAACTTCTATATGTGACAGTGTTCAATCTCGCCGTTTGTTCTTACACATGGGTAGCGTCCCTAGCTCCGTGACCCTGAGAGACTCACGGAAGAACGTTCCTGAGCACAGTGGAACCAAAGGTTGCCCTGTCCCTGGAAACCCTATCCACTTTGTAATGAGTAATGAACGGATGTGGTTTAGACCAAGTGGCGGCCGCACAAATAGTGTCCAAAGGTAGGCGGGCCGCATGAGCCAGGGATGTAGATATTGATCTAGTAGAATGTGCTTTCGGTTTGACGGGCAAACTCTGCTCAGTAGAAGTATAAACAAAAGTAATACAATCAGATAGCCATTTGGAAAGGGTACGCTTCGTCACTGCCATTCCCTTTCTGCTGTCCGCAAAGGCTATAAAGAGTTGATCTGCTTTTCTGTGATCCTTTGTTCTATCCAAGTAGAATCTGAGTTGTCTATGAACATCCAACTTGTGTAACATATATTCCAGCTTATTAGAATGGTTCTTGAAAAATGTGGGGAGCTCAATGGACTGATTAATGTTATTGAGTGAACAAACCTTGGGAAGAAAGGACGGGTTGGTGCGAAGGGATACCCTATCAGGGTGAAAGATCAAATATATGTGTTTAATGGAAAGAGCTTGAAGTTCTGACACTCGTCTGGCTGAAGTGATAGCTACTAGAAAGAGAGTTTTCCATGACAAGAACTTCAAAGAACAGGACGAGGCTGGTTCAAAGGGTGGTAGCATTAGTTGTGATAACAGGAGGTTCAGATTCCCCGGTGCTGTAGGAAACCTGACTGGTGGTCTAATATGAAAAGACCCTTTTAGAAAAGCCTTACAAAGCCTATGAGTCATAATAGGCGCTCCATTTTCTCCTACATGAAAGTTTGAAATAGCAGCCAATTGAACCCTCAAGGTGGCAGGAGAAGCTCCTTGGTGAAATAGCATGGATAGAAACTCTAAGGCTTTGTTTAGTGGGGCTATCAAGGGATCTACATGTTGCATAGTTGCCCAGTATACAAATCGCTTCCACTTACTAGTGTAAATCTTTGTAGTGGAAGCTTTATGAGAAGCTACTAGAATATTTTGAACCGCAGGAGAAAGAAGATCAGACCTGGCTAAGACGGGAAGCGGAGCAGCCAAGCTGCTAGTCTGAGGGACAGGAGCGACGGGTGGGGAGCCCCTGATGAGTGGGTCAGTAGATCCGGCTCCGGGTCCAGGATCCGGGGTTCCCGTATTTGGTGTGCTTGAAGAAAGGGAAACCAAATCTGACGAGGCCAGAATGGGGCAATGAGAATTACAGTCCTCTCCAGGTTCTTGGCTTTCTGCAGAAATCTTGGAATCAGAGGTATAGGGGGGAAGGCGTACAGGAGACCCGGGGGCCAATCGTGAATCAGAGCGTCCCTGGGGACTTCCCCTGGTGGGGGTAATAGGGCGACGTAGCTTCTGCATTTGGCGTTCATTGGAGACGCAAACAGATCGCAGCAAGGCTGGCCCCACTTGCGGAATATCATGTCCGCTATTGTCTGTTTGAGGGACCACTCGTGAGGTAACAGGATGGCTCTGCTCAACCTGTCCGCTATGACGTTGGATAACCCCGGGATGTGCGTTGCTATCAGAAAGCGACCCGTGGACTCTGCCCATTGCCAAATTCTCATGGCCTCTCTGCACAACTGGTAAGATTTGGTTCCTCCTTGCTTGTTTATGTACCAGACTACGGACATGTTGTCTGTTTGAACTGCAATGGTCCCTAGAGGTAGAAGGGGAGAAAAGTGTTGCAACGCCAGAAACACTGCCCTCATCTCCAGAACATTGATGTGCAGGTTGTACTCTAGATTGGACCATTCACCTTGGACTGTTTGTCCCTGAAAGATGCCCCCCCACCCTATCAGGGAAGCGTCCGTGGTCACCGTAGCTGTCGGAGTGGGTAGTACAAACAGTCGGCCGCCGGAGAGATTGCAATTCTGTAGCCACCAAGACAGGTGTGATTTGCAGATGTTTGTGATGTGAATTTCGTGTGTCAGCGGTAACCGTTGGAACGACCATTGTGCGAACAGCAGCCATTGAAGAACTCTCATGTGCAGTCTTCCCAAGGGTATTGCAATGAGGGAAGCCGCCATGAGACCCAAAACTTTCAGAACCAGTTTGGCCGGGGATTTCTTGGACAACAGGAGAAGAGATATGTGATTTTGTAGAGAGGCTATTCTTTCTGAGGGAAGTCTTAGAATCAAGCAACGGGTATCCAAATCTGCTCCTATGAATGAGATATGCTGTGATGGCTGTAATGCAGATTTTTCAAAATTTATGGAAATTCCGAGATGAACACAAAGTTCGAGTGTGTAATCCTTGGCCTGAATCAGTCGACGCTCGGTGGTGGCAGTAAGGAGCCAGTCGTCCAGATATGGAAACACCTGGAATCCTAGGCGTCTCAAGTGAGACGCTACCACTGCCATGCATTTGGTGAAAACCCTGGGGGCTGAGGTTAGACCAAAGGGCAGGGCTCGAAACTGAAAGTGACTGGCTCCCAGCCTGAAGTGCAAGTGATCCCTGGACGCTCTGGCCATTTTGATGTGGTAGTACGCGTCCTTAAGATCTATTGAGCACATCCAGTCGTCCTTATGTAAGAATGGAAGGATCGATTGAAGCGTGACCATCCGGAACTTTTCTTTCTTGATGACGGTATTGAGCCTGCTTAGGTCCAGAATTGGCCTCCAGTCCCCTGTCTTTTTTGGAACTAAAAAGAACCTTGAGTAAGTTCCGAATCCTCTTTGGTCCGCCGGGACTGGTTGGATGACTCTTTTTTCTAGCAGCCTTGAAATTTCTATAGCTGCAGGTTCTCGCAGATGGGACGGTACATCTGGGAATCTTTTCTGCGGTAATGGGGGGATTAGAAATGGGATTTTGTAACCTCTGGTAATAATGCTTTTTACCCATTTGTCTGAGGTAAGACTTTGCCAGGCCTGAGGGTATAAAGCTAAGCGACCCCCGACTGCCTCCAGAGCAGGACAGTCGGGCCTCCCTTCAGGAGTGCTGGAAAGGCTTCCCAGGGAGCGTATCCCTGTCACCTTGGTTTTGCGGACCCCCTCTGCCGCCAGGGCGACGTCTTCCACTTCTACCCCCCCCTCTGCCTCTGGAGGGGGCATCACCCTGTGTGCCTGGGAAAGAACCTTGGGGTTTTCGAAACCACATTTTTCCACCTCGTTGCCCTTTGGAGTACGGTCTGGATGGGGTGGAAAAATGGACTCCGACAGAAGACAGAGTCTTTCCCTCTTGCTCACACCGGGTAAGGGTCTCCTTTACTTTGGGGCCAAAGAGAGTGGCACCATCAAATGGGGCGTTAGTAAAGGAAGACTTGAAGGCTTCCGCAAAGGAACATAAGCGCATCCAGGATTGTCTACGAAGAGCAATCGCTGAAGCCGCAGCCCTACTCGATCCTTCGGCTGCATATGAGATGAGCCTCATGGACGAGTTCACAATTGATGTAAGGGTATTGAGCTGTGCTGTAACTTTTTCCGCGACAGCAGCATCTGTAGTACCCTAGAGGGTATCTCCCAACTCTTTGACTAGATCCCTCTGTAAACGTGTAAAATGTGTCAAATAGTTCAGCGATCGCATGGAAAAAGCCGCTGAACTAAAAATGCGCTTCCCATACCTGTCCATAGTCCTAGAATCTCTGTTAGGCGGATGGACAGATGAGGAAGATTCAGACATCTCCTTTTTAGTGGCAGCTTCCACCACCATAGCATCCACTGGAACTCCCTTTGTGAGGTATGCCTTGTCTTGAGGGGCCGTAATATATTTGTTAGGCTTTCTAGGGACTGGCTCTACTGTGTCAGGTGTCTCCCACGCCCTTCGAGCAATCAAATCCATCAACTCATCGAAGGGCGGAGTGACCCAGGAGGAAGAAGGGTGAGCACCAAATGCCTTCAGCAAGACTGACTCATCCTCAGAAGGGGGTAGGGCTTGCCAATCACCTCTCTGTTTTAGGATCTCCAGGATGTCAGAAAAGGAGACATCCTCCGAGGGTGATTTTGGGGACCCTTCTGACTCATCCAAGTCAGTGTCCGATGTTAAGGATTCTTGTGGAGAATCCAAGTGCCTCCTCTTACACAATCTTTTCCTCGGAACTTCCTCGGGGGGGGGCATCTGATGAAGCCTCCAAGGAAGAAGGGGCTCCCTCTGGGGGTGGCTGAGACACTGATGCTCGACGCTTTTGAGTAGCCATTGGTGCAGAAGAGGATAACGGGCCTTTATGGTAAGGAGAGGCCGTCTCTGCTGAAGTGGTTGTCTGAGTCGACAACACCTTCCTCATAAGGTCGAAAGCCCCTGGGTCCCAAGCCGAGGAATCCCCTGGTTCCGAAGAAGGCGGAGGGATCCCCGAGACGGGGACCGAGGGCATCGACCCAGAGGACGGAGCCGAAGCAATCCATGCCGAGGCACCGAGAGGGAGAGTCGGAACCAAAACATCGGTTCGACTCTCGGTCCCGGAACCAAGGATAGATCGTCGGCTCGGGGATTCCGGTAATGGATCCGTCGGAGTCGAGGTGAACAGTGCCGACCGAGAGAAAGACGGCTCCGGCACTGAGGGCTCCACGATCATCAGATCAGCCTCTCCCTGCTCTGAAGGCTGAATAGGCCTCGGAGGAGGAACAGATGGAGATAAAGGAAGGCCTTCGAGTCTCGACACCAACTGGGAGGAGACTGAGATGAGTTTGGACAAGGCCGTATTCTCCATTAACTTCTGCACCACACGATCTACGTCGGAGTCAGAGAGGGGCCTGGAAGAACGGGTCGAAGGAATCGAAGACGGAGCCGACCTCAAAAGCACAGGAGGTGGAAGCTCCGTCACCGGCTCCAAGACTCGAGGCTCGGTGACAGACAGAAGTTCGACACTCGGCCCCGAAGTCTGTGGAACCAGTGAACGAACCTTAAACGAAGAGCTCAGAGCCGATGACATGGGCTCCGACGTCTTCGACTCCTTCGAGGATTTAAATGCCTGGTCTGATTTATCAAGAGCCTCTTGAAAGGCAGGCTTCAAAAGGCCTCTGTCCATGAGCTTCCTGCGCCTATCTGTCATGACCCTTCCACTGAAAGAATGACAAATGGAACAGTCTTCTTGCAGATGGAGAGGGCCAAGACAGTAGACGCAGGAGCTATGGTTATTTGTGACAGACATTTTCTGTCCACATTGGCACCTTTTGAACCCTGACTTTGCTTTTTCAAACATTTTCAAGGATAACACAGTCAAATCTGGTATTATTGTCAAATCCAGTAACGTTTTATATATATATATATATATATATATATATATATATATATATATATATATATATATATATATATATATATATATATATCTACACAGTCCTGTATAAGTTAAAGACAGTTACAGCCAAAAAACTAATGGAACCACAAGTGTAATAGTGTTTTACTCGAAATCTAACAAATCCAATAGCAAATCCATTAGTTAGGGGGTGGGGTAGGCCCCGAGGGAAACCTAACTAAAAATCTATATACTAAAAAATATATAGAAGGTTAAGAAACCCTTGACTCACACGCACACACACACTAAAAGGTCTCAATTTTGAAAATAGAAAGAATTTTCTAAGTAATCCTAGAAAAAAAAGTATCTTATCTGTCAGTTGGTCTGAGCTCATCGAAAGTGATGCGAACGTTGCAGCGGCAAACTAGATCTGAGGTAAAGGCAGAGGGAATTGTGGGAGATAGGTTGGTCTCGAGCTTCTTCTCGATGCAGAGCTTTGCCAAGCGGCCGACTCGGAGCCGAGGATCGGCTCTGAACCCATGTGTAAGAACAAACGGCGAGATTGAACACTCTCACATAGAGAGTTTTCCAAGATAGAAACTTAATGGAGCAGGACGCTGCCGGTTCAAAGGGGGGCATAATTAAGTAGGTTAGTACCAAATAAAGGTCCCAAGGAGGAGGGGGATCTCTCACTGGGGGCCTAAGGAGAGAAGTCCCTCTGAGAAAAGCTTTACATAGCTTATGAGACATAATGTTTACATTAGACAACCCAACATGAAAGTTAAAGATGGCCGCCAATTGAACCCTGATTGTAGCAGAAGCGGACCCAGAATGAAAAAGTTCTGCTAGGAACTCCAAGATTTCATGGACTGGGGCTGAAAAGGGATCAATGTTCCTAGCCTCTGCCCAACAAGAAAAACATTTCCATTTGCTAGCATAAATCTTTCTAGTGGCGGACTTGTGAGAAGAGACAATAATCTCAAGAGAAGCCGAGAAAATGCTGGGAAGCCTGGCTAAGGTTGGAAGTGGAGCAACCAAGCTGTGAGCTGGAGTGTTTGGAGGGATTGATGCAGCCCGCCTGATTGATGAATCAGCAGGTCTGGAATAGGATCCAGAGTCCAGGGCTGCTCGAGAAGGTAATGGTGCAGGAATGGAAACCATATCTGTCAAGGCCAGTAGGGGACAATGAGGATCATTTTGCAACCCAACAAAATTGCTTTCTGTATGAGTTTCGGTATAAGAGGAAACGGAGGGAAGGCATAAAGAAGTCCCTGAGGCCAATTGTGGACTATAGCGTCTCTGGGACAGTGACTGGGAAGCAGAAGAAGGGAGAAGTAGTTGCTGCATTTGCTGTTGAAAGGGGTGGCAAAAAGATCGCAGCAAGGCTGTTCCCATTTGCGGAAGATCAGATCCACAACTACCTGATTCAGAGACCACTCGTGAGGCATGAGAATAGCTCTGCTGAGCCTGTCTGCTATGACATTGGACCTCCCAGGGATGTGTGCCGCAATCAGAAATCATTGTGAGGAAATCGCCCACTGCCAGAGTCTGAGTGCTTCTAGACATAGGGGGTAGGACCTGGTTCCGCCCTGCTTGTTGATGTACCACACCACTGACATGTTGTCCATTTGAATTGCAATGGTCCCAGAAGGGAGAGAGTCCTGAAGAGCTTGCAACACTAGGAGCACGGCTCTCATTTCTAAGACGTTTATGTGCAGATGGTACTCGTGAGGCTGCCAAGTGCCTTGGACTGTCCTGCCCTGATAATGCCCCCCACCCTATCAGGGAGGCATCTGTGGTCACTGTGGCAACTGGAGGGGACTGCGTGAATGGTCTGCCCTGAGACACTAGTGGTGACACCATCCACCAGGAAAGGTGCCTTTTGCATGTTTCTGTAATCATGATCATGTGAGACATGGGCAGCTGTTGAAAAGACCACTGTGTGAACAGAAGCTACTGAAGGATTCTTATGTGAAAGTGGGCCAGAGGGATTAGAAGAATTGCCACTGCCATGGAACCCAGAGTTTGAAGGACCAACCTGACTTGGACCCTTTTGCACTGCATTAGAATTTGTACTTACTGGCGAACTGTGGCCACCCTGTCTGGCGGCAGCCTTGCAGACATACTCCCTGTGTCTAAGTCTGCTCCTATATAGGTAATAGATTGACAGGGCAACAAGGCAAATTTTTCGAAGTTTATTGTAATGCCTAGCTGGGAGCAAATTGTGATTGTGTAGTCCCTGGCTTGTAGAAGTTGATGCCTGGTAGTAGCAGTAAGGAGCCAGTCGTCTAGATATGGAAACACCTGGAATCCTTGACGTCTCAGGTGAGCTGTGACCACTGCCATGCATTTGGTGAACACTCTGGTGGCTGTGGTGAGACCAAAGGGCAGAGCTCTGAAATGGTAATGACTGGCTCCCAGCTGGATGCGAAGGAATCTCCTGGAGCGCCTGTCCATTTTGATGTGACAGTACGCATCCTGGAGATCTATGGAGCACATCCAATTGTCCTGACCCAGAAAGGGTAGAATGGACTTGGACCCTTTTGCACTGCATTAGAATTTGTACTTGCTGGCGAACTGTGGCCACCCTGTCTGGCGGTAGCCTTGCAGACATACTCCCTGTGTCTAAGTCTGCTCTTATATACGTAATAGATTGACAGGGCAACAAGGCAAATTTTTCAAAGTTTATTGTAATGCCTAGCTGGGAGCAAATTGTGATTGTGTAGTCCCTGGCTTGTAGAAGTTGATGCCTGGTAGTAGCAGTAAGGAGCCAGTCGTCTAGATATGGAAACACCTGGAATCCTTGATGTCTCAGGTGAGCTGTGACCACTGCGATACATTTGGTGAACACCCTGGGGGCTGTGGTGAGACCAAAGGGCAAAGCTCTGAACTGGTAATGACTGGCCCCCAGCCGGATGTGAAGGAATCTCCTGGAGCGCCTGTCCATTTTGATGTGACAGTAAGCATCCTAAAGATCTATGGAGCACATCCAATTGTCCTGACCCAGAAAGGGTAGAATGGACTGTAGCGTGACCATCTGAAACTTTGTTCTTTGAACAGACTTGTTTAGTCTGCTGAGATCCAGAATCGGTCTCCAGTCCCCTTTCTTTCTTTGTACCAAAAAGAACCTAAAGTAAGTTCCAGATCCATGTTGGTCTGCCGGGACTTCCTGGATGACTTTTTTTTTTTTTTTTTTCTAGCAGTTTTGAAACTTCTATGACTGCTTGGTCCCTCAGATTGGGTGGAACATCTGGAAGGGATCTGCTTGATGGTATGGGGAGTTGAGAGAAAAGAATTTTGTAACCTCTGGATATAATTGACTGTACCCATTTGTCTTGCATTAAATTTTTCCAGGCCTTTGGGTACAGTGAAAGTCTTCCCCTGACTGCCTCCAGAGGCGGGCAGCCGGGCAACCCTTCAGGGATGTTGAAAGAGCTTCTCAGAGAAGGATTCTCTGCTGCCCTGGTTCTGCAAACCCCCTCTGCCACGAGGGTGGCATCTATTGTTGTTGCTTCCCCCTCTGCCCCTGGAGGAAAAATCGCTACGTGTGTCAGGCGAGGCTCCCTGGGATTTTCAGAACCACATTTTGCCACTCTTCTGACCCTTGGGGTATGGTCTGGAAGGAGTGGAAAAACGGACTCCCATGGCAGAGAGAGTCTTGCCTTCTTGCTCACACCCAGTCAAAGTGTCTTTCACCTGTGGTCCAAAAAGAAAGGAACCATCAAAGGGGGTGTTGGTGAATGACGCTCTAAAGAGTTCTGCAAAATTACACAGCCACATCCATGCAGGTCTCCTAAGGGCCACGCCTGTACCTACGGCTCGACTCGCACCATCAGCTACATAGGAAATGAGCCTCATGCAGGAGTTGACTACAGAATTAAGGGTCGCCAGGTGGGAAGCCACTTTAGCTTGAGCCCCCTCAGCTGATGGATCTTGAAGGGTATCTCCGAGCTCTTTAAGGAGATCCCTCTGAAGCCGGGTAAAATGGCATAAATAATTCAGTAGAAAAACACACAAAAGTGGATCCAACAAATAACACCAGTCAATGAATAAAATCCAGAGTTCTTTTACTTATTGTTAGCGCTTTCATGCACTGAGATACATGCACTTCTTCAGACAAAATGTTAGTGAACTCACTGTGGGTATAAATACTCCCACAAATACAAACAATTAAGTAATTGCACACAGCCCAATACAATTAAACTTAATTACAGTTTTCTAAAATTTCCCAATAAGGGAACTTCAAACATTATACCAAGGAAAAGACGCCTATGCAAAATTCTTAATATACCTGAATTTAAACTTCTAACGATTCTACTAAAATTTATAATTTATATTTTATAATATATTAATACATAGAAAGTTTAAAATTTAATAGTACATAGAACATTTAAGATTAGTTAACCCAGCAAATAATCAATAGGAAGACTTGGCAAGAACTAGAATCAATATAGCTAGTTAGGTACACCAAGCCCAGTGCCAACATTCCAAATATAAAACTAAAAAACAAATTTGAATAACAACAATTAATTACCCAAAATTATGCTAAAGATATTGTAAGAGTGTTATAAAAATACATCCCAAGAAACATCGTCATCATCACCTCATAAGGGCTTTTAATTTAAGCAAACATTTAATAGAGCACATTTCGTTAATTCCTGGGTAGACATAGGCATTGGTTATACTCACAGTGAGTTCACTAACATTTTGTCTGAAGAAGTGCATGTATCTCAGTGCATAAAAGCGCTAACAATAAGTAAAAGAACTCTGGATTTTATTCATTGACTGGCGTTATTTGTTGGATCCACTTTTGTGTGTTTTTCTTGGTTTCGTTTATTTTTATATTTTCATAAATAATTCAGTGACCTCATAAAAAAGGTCACTGACGCAAACATTCACTTCCCGTATCTATCCATAGTCCTAGACTCCTTGTTAGGAGGATGGACAGACAAAGAAGTTTCCACTAACTCTTTTTTAGTGGCTGCTGCTACCACCATGGCATCCACAGGAACACCTTTGGTAAGGAACTGCTTATCAAAGGGTGCAGTGATAAACTTGCCAGGTCTCCTTGGGGTTGGTTCCACTGTATCCAGGGCTGGGCAAGCCTTTCGAGCCACCACTGACATAAGTGGATCGAAAGGCGGAGAAACCCAGGAGGTGGAAGGTCAGGAACCGAACGTATCCAGGAATACAGACTCATCCTCGGTAGGGGCTAGGGGATTCCAGTTCCCCCTCTGCTTAAGCATCTCTAGGATGTAAGAGAAGGAAACATCTTCAGAGGGGGACCTCAGGGAACCTTCCAAATCATCTAAGTCTGTATCAGAAGTGACAGACTCAGGGGAGTCAATGGGCTTCCTCTTGCACTTCTTCTTACGAGGGGGCTCCTCTGAATGATCAGGGGAGGCCTCGGAAGAAGAGGAAACACCCAATGGGGTGCCCTGGAGCACCGGTTCCCCACGCTTGGGGTCTGGAGGAGGAGCAGAGGTTGACTCAGGCACTACTGGGGATGGAGCCGGTGGAGTCAAAAGCGGAGCTGACTCAGAGGCCAGCACACTCCTCATAACATTGAAGGCGTCCCTGCCACGATGCAGAGAAGGCTCTGGTTCTGAGGAAATTGGAATCCTTCTCTGCACCGAGGAAGACGGCTCTGAGGCCGTTGTAGGAGCCGAGCTCACCTGCACCAAAGCTCTGAGAGGGAGAACGGGGTCAGACAAGGGTCCGATGCCACTCGGCCCCTCAGAGCAGACGAGGGAGCCCCGGCGCCCAGATCCCTCGACAGACAGCACCATCGAGGGAATCGGCGCCGACGACGGCACCGAAGGAGAAATAGTTATCGGAGCCGACTGTTCCACTACTCGAACCCCAACGAACTCCGGCTCCGAGCTCAAGGGAGTCGGAAGAGGAACATCGATAGAAGTGGACAGAGCCGACACCTGTTGAGGAGGGCCGGACAACATCTTGACATAAGGAAGGATAAAATAGATTCTATAGGAGCTGGGGATCTAAGCCTTGGTTTGTAGCCCAAATAGAAAATCTTTTCCATTTGCTGGAGTATAACATCTGAGTGGAATGCTTATGGGATGAGATCAGAATGTGTTTGACTAAAGGGGAGAGGGGAATGCACCTGGCTATTTGTGGAACTGGAGCAGCCATGCTGTCAATTTGAGGGTGTGGATGGTGGGGTGGAACTGCCCCGACTGATGAATCAGGAGGTCTGGAGATGATTCCAGAATCTATGGTTCCTCAAAAAGGTAGGGCCACAGGAAGGGAAACCATACTTGACAAGGCCAGTAAGTAGCAATGAGCATTAAGGTACTCCTCAACTGCTTTGCTTTCTGTATTACCTTTGGAATGAGAGGAAAAGGTGGGAAGATATAAAGAAGTCCTGTGGGCCAATTGTGGACTAGAGCATCCCTGGGTGACATCCCCAGATGGGGAATTAGGGCAATGTAGCTGCTACATTTGGTGTTCAGGTGAGTATCAAAAAAGGCTGTCCACATCTGTGAAAGATCTATTTCGCAACTTCTGCATTCAGGAACCACTTGTGAGGCATCAGAATTGCTCGGCTGAGTTTGTCTGCTATCACACTGGATTTCCCTGGGATGTGCATTGCTACCAGAAAACATTGAGTGTCCATCGTCCATTTCCAAACTCTTAAGGCCTCTCGGCAAAGCGGGTAAGATTTGGTTCCCCCTTGCTTGTTTATGTACCACACGACAGACATGTTGTCTAACTGGATCGCAATTGTCCCGGTGGGAAGGGAGCTGTGAAGTGCTTGCAACGCATATAGCACTGCTCTCATCTCCAGAACATTGATGTGCAAGTGTTTCTCGTGGTTCTGCCAAGTACCTTGGACTGTCATTCCCAGATAATGCCCCCCACCCTATCTGGGAAGCGTCTGTGGTCAAAACTGCTTTCTCTTGGGGAGGAACAAGTGGACAACCTAAGAAAAGTTGTTGTGTGCAACCACCATGTCAAATCCTTCTTGCAGGTGTTTGTTATGAAAAGCTGATGAGACAATGGAAGGTCCTGCATCGACTATTGGGTAAATAGCAGCCACTGAAGTATTCTCATGTGTACATGGGCTAGAGGAACTAATAGGATGGAAGAAGCCATAGTCTCTAGGACTTGAGGGACTACCTTGGCCTGAACTTTGTGACTGTTTAGCAAGGATCTGACTTTACAGTCTCTCTGGTGTTAGTCTTGCTGACATGGTGGTTGTGTCTATTTCTGATCCTAAGAATAAAATGTGCTACAAAGGAGATAAGGCTGATTTTTTAGGTTGACTGTGATGCCTAAACTGGCGCACAAGGCTAGAGTCTTGTCCCTGGTTCTGATGAGTTGATGCTTGGTGGTAGCAGTGAGGAGCCAGTTGTCTAGGTACTAAAACACCTGGAATCCTTGACGTCTCAGGTGAGCCGTTACCACTGCCATGCATTTGGTGAACACTCTGGGGGCTGTAGTGAGACCAAAAGGCAGTGTTCGGAACTGAAAATGACTGGCTCCCAGCTGGAAGCGTAAGTGTCTCCTGGAGCGCCTGTCCATTTGGTGTGGTAGTATGCGTCCTGAAGATCTATTGAGCACATCAAATTGTCGTTCCAGATAAAAGGGAATATTGACTGCAGAGTGATCATTTGGAACTTCGATTTCTTTATGGACTTGTTGAGTCTGCTGAGATCTAGAATTGATCTCCAATCCCCTGTCTTTTTTGGAACTAAAAAGAATCCAGAGTAAGTTTCGAATCCTATTTGCTCTGTGGGGACTTCTTGGATGACTCTTTTTTTGCAGCAACGAGATGACTTCTGATGTTGCAAGGTCTAGATGAATGGGTGACATGTCTGGAAGAGACCGGTTTCTTGGGGGTTCAGAAACAAAGGGAATCAGATAACCTCTGGATATTATGGTGTGTACCCAACGATCTTGCAAGATGCTTAGTCAGGCGCTTGGGTACAGCGATAGATGACCCCGACTGCCTCCAGAGACAGACCGTCAGGCAACCCCTCAGGGGCAATAGAAGGGACAATCAGAGAAGGTTTCCCTATCTCCCTGATGTTGCAAACCTCCTCTGCTGCGAGGGAGGTGTCTTCCATTATATCCTCCCCCTCTGCCTCTAGGGGAGGGTTGATCTTGTGCCTGAGGGAAACCTTTTTGGGATTTACGGAACCACATTTTCCATCCCGTATTACCCTTGGGATAGGGTCTAGATGGGAGGGAGAAACAGACTCCGATGGCAGATAAGGTTTTCCCTTCCTGCTTGCACCTGGTCAAAGTCCCCTTCACCTGGGGTCCAAAAAGAGATAAACCATCAAAAAGGACTTTAGTGAAGGAAGACTTAAAGGATTCCATGAAATTACAAAAACGCATCCAAGAATGTCTCCTGAGGGATATTCTAGCTACGGTTACCCTACTCGCTCCATCCACTGCATACAATATCAGCCTCATGGAGGAATTAGCTATCAACGTGAGGGTGGAGAGCTGCGCAGAAACCTTATCCATGGATCCCAGAGCTACTGAACCCTGGAGGGTATCTCCCAACTTCTTCAGGAGATCCCTCTGAAGACGAGTAAAATGGGTAAGGTAATTCAGCGATCTCAGAGTAAATACCACTGAAGAGAAGGTATGCTTCCCATACCTAGCCATCGTCCTAGACTCCTTGTTGGGGGGATGGATATTAGAAGATGTTTTGGATAACTCCTTCTTGGTGGCCACTGCTACCAACATATCATCAACGGGAACTCCTTTGGTAAGAAAAGCCTTATCTTCAGGTGCTGTCATGAATTTATTTGGCCTCCTCGGGAGGGGCTCCAATGAGTCTGGGGAGGTCCAGGCTTTCTGCGATATGACCCCTAAGAGTTGGTCATAGGGCTGTGTCACCCAGGAGGTGGAAGGTCGGGAATCAAAGGCTTCAAGATACACTGATTCATCCTCAGTAGGGTTAGAGGTCTTCCAGTCACCCCTCTGCCTAAGGATTTCTAGGATGTCAGAAAAGGAAACATCCTCAGACGGCGATCTAGGGAACCTTTCTGATTCCTCAAATCAGTGTCAGAAGTGACAGACTCAGGTGAGTCAACATGCTTCCTCTTACACAGTCTCTTCCGAGGAAGCACTCCAGTGGGAAAATTTGGGGAGGTTTCAGAAGAGGGGGCACGTCCAATGTGGGCTGCTTGGGTCTCTGTTTCCCTATCTTCTGGGGGTGGCAGGGGGAAAGAGGTTGCTGTCTGCTGCTGGTGGGACACAGGTTCCAAGAGTATGGCTTTTGCAGAGGATAAAGCCTTCTCTATTACTTCGAAAGCCTTTCCCCCTGCTCCGAAGAACACCTCCACTCCAAGGAGACAGCTGGTCAGCTCCTAGCCAGGGGGAAAGGTTCCAAAGCAGATGTCGGAGCCAAGCTGAGTCGAGCTGAGACACCGAGGGGGAGAGTCAGTTCCAAAGAAAACCCAGGGTGACTGCCCCCCTCAGAGTTGACTCGAGAGTGTCAGCTCCCAGATCCCTTGGCTCCAGACTGAGCCACTGAGGATAGAGTAATTGGTTCTGAGGAAGCAGGGAGGATCCCCTGAACCGATGGTTTCAAGACTGAAGAACCTAAAGCAATTGACTCTGAGAGCGAAGCAGTCAGAGGAGGAGCAGTGGTTTGTAAGGGGGTTGGCTTCAAGACCTTTGGGTCCAGAGGGGCCAATTTCTTTGCCAGAGCTGGATCTGAATGCAACCTCTTCACCACCCGCTCAATGTCCTCATCTGAGAGTGTCCTGGAGGATCTGGTGGAGACAGAAGGAGATCTTCTTCTCTCCAAAATAGGAGATCTCAAAGTAGGTGACACAGGATCAATATCAGGTAAATGTCTCGGCACCGAAGATTGCCTCGGCATGGAGGAGACCGACTGTACTGATGTGGAAGAAGCTGAATCGGAGCCAGAACTCCTTGGCTCCGATGCTTTGGTCTTTTTCAATGGCTCAGAAGCTGGGGCCGAAGATTTCCATTTTGAAGACTTAGGAGCTGCCTGACCAAGTTCCAGCTGTTCCGGGAAGGAACTGGTCATAAGACCCCTATCAATAAGTTTTCGTTTCCTCTCATTCAAGACCCTGGTACTAAAAGCATGGCAAAGGTACAGGTCTTTTGCAAATGAGCTTCACCTAAACAGTACGCGCAACTGGTGAGACTGTCAAAAACATTTTTTGTGAGCATCTATCACACTTTTTAAACCCTGAAGGGCGGTGGTCCTTATGCTCTCTATCCTTTTCTTTAGACATTCTGACTGAAAAACTATAGTCTAGCTAGAGAAGGCAACAACAATAAAGATAGTAAAAGACAGAATTAGAAGTTATGTACCTACCATAACGTTCCATGTTAGTTGTCTTCTCTCGCCTTCTATCTTGCTGGATGGGTTCGGCGCTGATCCTCGGCTCCGACTCGGCACTTGCTAAGCTCGAGAGCTAATTTTACCAGCTCGAGGCAACCCTATATCCCATGATGCAAGGCGGAGATTACTCAGATCTCGTTTGGTAGCTAAAGAAATAGCAGTATTTTCTTTCAACTTAGGAGGAAGAAATAAAAAATACTAAATAACATCATAACCCTCTAGAAAGGATCCAAATAATCTAGTGACACTAGGAGTTGAACAGCTAGAAAAAGGTAATAACCTCTTAATAGAAGATGTATAATCTTCTCGGTCTGACCAGGCTAGGGGGAAGGAGGGCGGGACGCAAGAAAGAAGGCGAGAGAAGACAACTAACATGGAACATTATGGTAGGTACATAACTTCTAAATGTTAAGTTGTCAATCTCGCCTTCATTCTTGCCGGATGGGACCGCGTCCCTAGCACCTCTATCCTGGGTGGCTCAATGGAACAGACTCTTGAAAACGGTGGAACCAAAATTTGCTCTGTCTCTGGAGACCAAATCTAATTTGTAATGTGAGACAAAGGTATGAGGAGAGGCCCATGTGGCTGCTGCACAAATAGTGTCTATTAGAAGTCTAGCTTGAAAAGCTGTAGACGTAGCTAGAGCTCTGGTAGAATGGGCTTTTGGGTTAGAAACCAACTCTTTGCCTCTGAGCTGATAAATGTAAGTGATCACGGAAGACAGCCACCTAGATAAAGTTACCTTAGAAACTGGAAGGCCTTTCCTGTTCTCTGCATAGGATAGAAAAAGTTGATCAGATTTCCTAAAAATTTTTGTCTTATCCAGATAATATCTCAGCTGACGGTGAACATCGAGATAATGTAACTTTTGTTCAGCTCTATCAGAATAATTCGGGAAAAATACTGGAAGATCAATGGACTGATTTAGGTTAGTCTGAGATGCCACCTTTGGTAAGAAAGACGGATTAGTTCTTAGGGATACCCTATCTTTGTGGAATATTAGATAGGGAGGGCGAACACAGAGAGCATGAAGCTCAGATACTCTCCTGGCAGATGTAATGGCAACTAGAAAAAGTGTCTTCCAAGAAAGTAATTTCAAGGAACAGGCAGCTGCAGGTTTGAACGGGGGAAGAATCAAGGATGTTAAAACTATATTTAGATCCCACTGTGGTGGTGGGTCTCTAATAGGAGGTTTCAATAAAAAGATACCTCGAAGGAATGCCTTGCAAAGTTTATGTGACATAATGTTGTGGTCCAAAAAGCCTATATGAAAATTTGAAATGGCTGCCAGTTGAACTTTCACTGTGGAAGAAGAGGATCCTGAATTAAAAATGTCAGCTAGGAAGTCCAACATCAAATGAATTGGAGCAGTATAGGGGTCTATGTTCCTAGCTTTTGCCCAGAAAGAGAAACGTCGCCATTTACTAATGTAGATCTTTCTGGTAGAAGATTTTAGGGAAGCTACTATGATATCCCGAACAGGATTAGAAATCATAGGAAGCCTGGCTAAGGATGGAAGTGGAGCAACCAAACAGTGAGGTTGAGAGAAGGTATGGATTGGTGCAGTTGACCCGACTGGTGGGTCAGAAGATCTGGAACCGGGTCCAGATGCCATGGCTGTACCAAGAGGTAATGATGTAGGAACGGAAACCAAATCTGTCGAGGCCAATAAGGGGCAATGAGAATCAACTTGGCTCTCAAGGCGGTTGCTTTCTGAATTAGCTGAGGTATCAGCGGAAAAGGAGGAAAAGCATAAAGAAGTCCCCGGGGCCAATCTTGGGTTAGAGCATCTCTGGGGGGATGGCCTGGAAGGGGGAAGAGAGAGAAGAAGTCTGGGCATTTGCTGTTTTGAGGTGTAGTGAAAAGGTCGCAGCAAGGAAGGCCCCACTTCTGAAAAATCTCTTCCGTCACTGACTGTTTGAGAGACCACTCGTGAGGCATGAGAATAGCTCTGCTCAATCTGTCCGCTATGATGTTGGATTTCCCGGAGATGTGCGTTGCTATCAGAAACCGGTGAGAGGAGATTGCCCATTGCCAAAGTCTGAGAGCCTCTCGACACAGTGGATAGGACTTGGTTCCGCCCTGTTTGTTTATGTTCCACACTACGGACATATTGTCCGTTTGGACTGCAATAGTTCCCAGGGGAAGAGAGTCGATGAGGGCTTGCAACGTTAAAAGCACTGCTCTCATCTCCAGAACATTTATGTGCAGATGGTACTCGAAAGGTTGCCAAGTGCCATGGACCATTCTGCCCTGATAATGCCCCCCCCACCCGATCAGGGAGGCATCCGATGTAACCGTGGCAACCGGGGCAAGAGGAACAAATGGTCTGCCTTGATGGATTTGAGGGGACGATATCCACCAAGTCAGATGTCTTTTACAAGTTGGAGTTACTATGATCTCGTGACGCATGGGAAGTTGTTGAAAGGACCATTGGGTGAATAGCATCCATTGTAGCAGCCGCATGTAAAAGCGGGCGAGGGGAAGAAGTGTTATGGCGGCCGCCATAAGACCCAGTACTTTCAGAGCAAATCTGGCTTGAATTTTGTTGCTGAATAGAATCACTTGGATGTGTCTTTGAATGTCCAAGATCCTTTGGTCTGTCAACCTTGCAGAAAGTTGTACGGTGTCCAAATTTGCGCCTATAAAAGTAATATATTGACAAGGCGACAAGGCAGATTTTTCGAAATTTATAGAAATTCCTAGCCCTCTGCAAGTGTGAATGGTGTAATTTCTGGCTTGAAGAAGCTGATGCCTGGTGGTGGCAGTGAGGAGCCAGTCATCTAGACATGGAAACACCTGGAATCCTTGACATCTCAGGTGAGCCGTAACCACTGCCATGCATTTGGTGAACACTCTGGGGGCTGTAGTGAGTCCAAACGGCAGGGCTCTGAATTGGAAGTGACTGGTCCCCAGCCAAAAGTGGAGAAATCTTCTGGAGCATCTGTGAATTTTTATGTGATAGTATGCATCCTGAAGATCTATCGAGCACATCCAATTGTCCTTGCCCAGAAAGGGCAGAATGGACTGAAGCGTGACCATCCGGAATCTTGATTTCTTTACAAACTTGTTGAGTTTGCTCAGATCTAACATTGGTCTCCAGTCCCCTGTCTTTTTTGGAACTAAAAAGAACCTTGAGTAGATTCCGGATCCTATTTGGCCCGCTGGGACTGGCTGGATGGCTCTTTTTCTAGCAGTTTTGATATTTTTAGTACTGCTAGTTCCCTTAGACCGGGTGGAACGTCTGGAAGGGTTCCCTTTTGTTGAATTGGGGTTTGAATAAAGGGAATTTTGTAACCCTCGGATATAATTGACTGTACCCATTTGTCTTGAGAAAGGGAAAGCCAGGCTATTGGGTACAGCGATAATTTTCCCCCGACTGCCTCTGAAGGCGGACAATCGGGCAACATCTCAGGGATGCTGGAAGGGTTTGTCAGAAAGAGGCTCTCTGCTACCCTGATTCTGTGGACTCCCTCTGCCCCTAGGGCGGCGTCTATTATTGTTACCCCCTCTGCCTCTGGGGGTAAACTGATTTCGTGCATCAGGCATGACTCCTTGAGATTTGTGGAACCACATTTTCCCTCCCTTCTGTCCTTTGGGATAAGGTCTAGAAGGGGTGGAGAAACGGACTCCTACGGCAGAAAGAGTCTTGCCGTCTTGTTCCCATCTAGTCAAAGTGTCTTTCACTTGAGGACCGAACAAGGTCAAGCCATCAAAAGGGGAGTTTGTGAAAGAAGCCTTGAAGGGGTCTGCAAAATTACAAAGCCGCATCCAGGACTGACGCCTTAAAGCCACTCCTGTGCCTGCGGCCCTACTCGCTCCATCGGCTGCATAAGAAATGAGCCGCATGGAGGAGTTAGCAATGGAGTTAAGGATTCCTAGCTGTGAGCTAATCTTATCCTGAGACCCAGCAGCTGATGGATCCTGTAAAACTTCTCCCAACTCTTTAAGAACATCTCTTTGAAGGCGGGTAAAGTGGCATAAGTAGTTCAGCGATCTCATGGCAAAAGTCGCTGAAGAAAAAAATCCGCTTACCGTACCTGTCCATAGTCCTAGAATCCTTATTAGGAGGATGAACAGGTACTGAAGGATCAGCTAATTCCTTCTTGGTGGCAGCAGCCACCACCATGGCATCAACTGGGACACCTTTTGTTAAGTATTGTCTATCTTGTGGGGCTGTAATAAATTTTGAAGGTCTCCTGGGGGTAGGTTCCACCGAATCCGGAGCCATCCACGCCTTCCGAGCCACTACTTCCATGAGAGGGTCGAAAGGTGGAGACACCCAGGAGGTGGAGGGTCAAGATCTGAACGCCTCCAGGTATACTGACTCGTCCTCGGAGGGATTAAGGGAGGGCCAGTTCCCCCTCTGTTTAAGGATTTCAAGGATGTCTGAAAATGAGACATCCTCAGAGGAGGACCTTGGGGATCCCTCCGACTCATCCAAGTCAGTATCTGATGTAGTAGACTCAGGGGAGTCTAAATGTTTCCTCTTACATGTCCTCTTACGGGGGGTTCTCCTGATGGATCAGGGGAAGCCTCGGAAGAGGAAGATATTCCCAATGGGGAAATCTGAGGCGTTGGATCTCTGGGTCCGGGAGCAAGAGAGTGGGAAGAGACGTCAGCAGGCACTGTAGTGGGAGGAGCTGATGGAACTGTCCGTTGACTAAGCCCAGGGGCTAGTACACTCCTCATCACCTCGAAGGCTCCCCCATCAGAGAGACCAGAAGGTTCCCGCTCCGAAGAGATAGGAACCCCAGGCCTCACCGAGAGGGAAAGCTCCGAGGCAGATGTCGGGGCCGAGCTCACCAGCTGGAGCCGATCTCGAACCTGGTGAGGAAGAACCTGAAGCTGACGGCTTGAAAGCCTGAGCCGAAGGCTTAACAGGTTTCGAGGGCTTCCCTGGCGCTGACTTAGTCGGGGAGCTCTCGGGTTTTAATAAGCCCCTTAAAATGAGCTTATTTTTTCGTTCCTGCAGGACTCTTGGGCTGAAAACATGACAGATAGCACGAGTCCTGCAGGTGCGAAGGTCCCAGGCAATAAACACAAGAAGTGTGACCGTCTGTCAGAGACATCTTCTGACAGCACGAGTCACACTTCTTGAAGCCTGAGACCTTAGTGTCTTTCGACATAACTGCGTCGATGAAACACTGGAAACACACTCACACACAAAACACACTCAGTCCAATAATTCAATTAAATTAAATTAAACTAACAGGGATAACAGACAGTCACACACAAAAAATTCCCTGACAGGAAAAAATTTAGGGAGGGGAAGGCCTAAGGCCTAACTAGGGGTAAGGGAATATTTACTTAAAAGAAGGGAACCCTGACAGGAATAGGGTTAACGTGAGTCGGTAATTAACAAAAAATAATATTTATATGTAAAAAGTTAAAGGGGGTAGACAAAGGTCTCTGAAAAGTTCACTTACCTAGAGCTGGTAAAAGAAGGCACCTCGTTAGCGAAGTGGCAAACGAGATCTGGGTAATCTCCGCCTTGCATCATGGGATATAGGGTTGCCTCAAGCTGGTAAAATTAGCTCTCGAGCTTAGCAAGTGCCTAGTCGGAGCCGAGGATCGGCTCTGAACCCATCCAGCAAGAATGAAGGTGAGATTGACAACTTAACATAAGAGTTTATTGTATATATAAACTTTTTTTTTTTTTTTTTTTATGACACACACTCAAGGAGGAAAGGCCCTCTAACTTAAATGGGTACTACGGCCCTCTAACTTAAATGGGCCGTATAATCCTAAGGGGAAAATAGGGGTCAGAAACTCTCAAAACAGTCACACAAAGAGATAACAGTAATAAAGACTGTAAAAGAATAAGAAAGGTTGAGAAAAGGACAAAATTTAGTAAATAAATCTGTTAGCCAACGAGCCAGTAAGACACAATCTCGAAGCTTTTGTGGCAAACAAAATCTGGGGAATTACTGTGAGGCACCATGGGATAGGGGTTAGCCTAGAGCCAGTAAAAGCTCTCGAGCTTCACTATCGGCAGATTTGGAGCTGAATATCGGTTCCGAACCCATCCAGCAAGAATTACGGTGAGACTGGACTACATAACATTAAGAACACAAAAGGAAATGTAGAAATGAAGATTACTAAGGTAGAAGTTAAACAAATAGAAACTGAATTGATGGAATACTTGTAAAGTGAATGATTTGGTGTAGAAAGTCTAACATGGGTCATGTCACAGCATGATGAAACAATGAGTCCCCAAAGTAAGGAAAAACAAGTGGAGCAGGAGACATCTGAAAAACAAATATGGACATGGGAAAAGAAAATAATATGGTGCAATATTTATGTAAAGGAGAAAGCAACTAATCAATACAAAAAAGCAGCACCAAAGATATATGAAGAGAAATACAGGCAAAGGCACCTAGATATAGAAGTTTTCACAATATAAAAGTAAGAAAACAAAGGGGGGAAGAAAAAAGGAGGATTACTAATGGAGAATTTAAAGAAATAGAAATTGAAGTTATGGGTTACCTACAAAGTGAAGGATTTATTATAGAAAATCCATCTCAGGTAACATCACAGCATGATGGAAAAATGAGTCCTCAAATTAAGGAGAAACAAGTGGAACCAGAAGCATCAAATCACTTGCCACACGATGATACTCTGGAGCCTTCAGTAGGAAACCAGTACAAAAGTTAATTTGGAGTTGCACAGCAAGGGAAGGAGCAGGAAACAGTGGCAACTCTAACAAGGTCAATGTTTTGGAGTGATGGGTCAATGAATTTCCATATGGATGACCAGCAAATAACTCAGGATGCAGCTGAAGAGGATGTGTCATAGGAAGATGTTCTGGAACTTTCTGTAGAATGCATACAGGAAACAGAGGGCAAATAATATGCCCTCAGTTTAGAAGAAAATGATCTAATAGGAGAGTTGATTGATTTACTAAATATGGATAGACATATTGAGACTGATGAAAGAACTAGATTACAGAAAGTTAATTTGTTTGTCTTTTTCGGCTTTTCCCGGTTAGGGGTCGCCACAGCGGAACTCCAGTCCGCTAATGATTGGCAGTCGATTTTTATGGTGCCGAGTTGCCAGCCCGACACCCAACCTTCAGCGAAGGCACGTCCATTCACACATGTCTTTCGAAGGCCACTCGACAGTGGGGAAGACATGCAGACAGATTACAGAAAGTTAATAAGACCCAAAATGTTATAAATCTAATAAAACAAATGAACACTGTAATCAAGATTATTAACATAAATTTATGTGATATAAAAGAAGTTAATATGATGATATATCACTGTGCAGGTAAACTAATAACGAATAAAGTCTTACCTCATAAATAGAGTAATAATGGAAAGGAATGGAATAAATAAAATGACATCATGGAAGTACTTAACAGAGAAAACTATAAAGGTAAGAAGTGTCACTGTTAGAAGAATATAGAAGAGGGAACAGCTCAACAAAAATACTTAGATGTGAAAAAAGCAATGCACAGTATCTGATCAGACCAGGATATATCATACGATATTGCAAACAATAATTAAAGATATCAGCACAGACAGAAAAGCTTAGAATATATGCAGAGAAATATAAAGGAAAAAGTACAAAATAAGCAATTCATTGATGACCCAAAAAGTTTTATACAGAATTGGGAAACAAGGCAAAAGGAATACAAACACTACCACAAAAAGAAGAAATATACACATTTTTGAGAAATATTTATGAAGACCCTGTGCTACATAACAATTATGCTGAATGGATAGAAAAATTGAAAGAAATACGTTTAAATGAACTAGAGATGAAATGGGATGATGTAACGTCCAGAGATACTGAAATAAAATTAAGAAAAGCTCCTAAATGGAAAACCCTAGGCCCACATGCAGTTCCTAATGTTTGGCTAAAGGTACTAACATCTTTACATAAAGATTTAGCCTTGAGTAAGAACTATTTACATGTGCATCCTGAACAAATGTCAACCTGGTTAACAGGAAACAGTCAACCTGCCATCCATTCTAAAAACTACAGACCAATAATTTGCCTTTCAGTGATGTACAAACTATATACTGGAACTGATGCAGACAGAGTTTATAGCCATTTAGAAGAAAATTCAACGATGGTAATAGAACAAAAGGGTAACAGAAGAAAGTCACATGGAACAAATGATCATTGGTTTCTAAATAAAGCCATAATGGAGAATAATGAAAAGGAAAATAATTTAAGTATGGCATGAATAGATTACAAAAAAAAAAAAAAAAAACATTTGACAGCATCCTACATTCATAGATAAAGGAGTGCTTACAGAAGTGTAAGATACATCCTGCATTGATCAATTACATTACAGTGACCATGGAACAGTGGCAAATCACTTTGCAATAAAGTCATGCAAAGGACAATTTATTTTTCCAGGGATAAAAATTCAAGGGGGAATATTCCAGGGTAATTTTTTGTCACCTCTGTTGTTTTGTATTGCCCTCAACCCATTAAGCTGTTTACTTAATAACAGATCGGGTCTTGGTTACAATTTGACTCCCAGAAAACAGCCTTGCTTAAAGATTTGTCATCAACTTTTTGTGGATGACTTAAAACTGCACAGTGCATTAGATGAGTTGAAAGCATTACTGCAAGTGGTTAAAACTCTCTCAGATGATATAAGAATGAACAATGTGAAAAGCAAAAGTTGGAGTACCAAGTAAATATCACAATCTAGGACAGTAATTTGATATAAAGGAACTTGTGCAGGAAAGAGTGTTAAAATATCTGGAAAGTGATGAACAATCAGCAATAAAACATGAACAAATGCAAATAAAACTCAGTAAGGAATGCTTCAGAAGATTAAAACTAAAATTGAAAACAGCCTTGACATCTCGGAATAATACTCAAGCAATAAACTAATTTGCTCTTGTTTTAACTTACAGTTATGGTGTGACTGACTGTCCCTAAAAGGCATTGCATCCATTGGACATTAAAACAAGAAAAATGCTTTGTGCTTATCAAATGATAAATAAAAATCACTGTATACTAAGATTATATATTCAATGCTCTGAAGGAGGTATGGTCCTTCTAAAAATTAATTATATGTATAGGTCTGTGAGCATCGAACTGCATACATATATGCTGACCTTGTCAAATCCAAACATAGTGAAAGTTTTATAACACGAGGAGAGGAAATCTAAGATTAACTCTCTACTTAGTTTAGCAGAAGCATTCATGTGGCAACAGTAATCCTGCCCTGATGGACCTGTTGCACATCCACAAAACTAATGGCATCAGAAATACCCAATCTATGAACTTAATAATTTGTAACATAAATAGGACATGCTGGAGGGACAGGTATGTGTCTCAGAGACTACCTCTCCTGTGGAAGCAGTGTTCTTCTCTAACCAAATTTAAACATAACCTGGACCAGTGGATAGGGAACTGGAAATCTGACTCTGTGGTCTGGTACCAATGCCTATTATAGACAGAGGCAGCCTACGAACACCTGACCAGCCTTTTTCCAACCTCATAGCCAACCCTTAGTGAAACTATCTTGGGGCATCAAATCAAGTCAGATAGATTTGAGATAGTATGGCTAGGCTTAAAAAGGGTGCTATGGCACTTAGCGTAGTAACACTTATGAGCTTAGAGCAGTGCCTGTCTAATAGAGAGTTACGATATGAGAGGGGTAGTGATGTCAGTAAATAATTTTAGGGGAGGTGTTTGAAATGGTAGAACCGTCCAATTAGTCTGATAATAAATTATTTCTCCATTATAAGCAGATGCAGAATATGCACAATGATGGACTGCTTATTTATTACTATTCTTGTGGATTAAATAACATGCTATACAACTATATTCCCAGTTGGTCATTACGATCCAATTATCAAAAACTCGTGTCTGTCTACAAACCAATCAAATATTCTGGGCATTGTCTGTACTCATACCAGGTTGCTAAGGTCTGGAACTCCTTATCTGTACCCATTGGGTCAATATCCCCCTCCCAGCCTTCAAAACCATTCTGAAAGCCTTCCTAACCAAAAGCTAGATCTGTTCTTGCTCAATAACAGGATAAACTATATTCCTAAATGTGAACAAATACCTTTTTATACCTCACGTCTCCTTACTCTCCCTTCTTCACTCACTTCTATACTTCTGTCAATTTCTCTCCCCTGGCTTTCTCTCTACATATATCATAAAGCCTGTTTTTCTCTCGCTTTGTATTGCAATTCCTGTTTGTATTATACTAACTTACCTTTCATTTTTCTATAAACTGGTTAAAATTTCTCTGTTAAATCGTTGTCATATAACTTGTACTTATTCTTAACCAATATTTTCCTATTATAATTTGGTATAATTATTTAAACTGTAGTTGTTTTTTGTATTATTTTTAAAGACTGTGAAATTAGTATTCTTAAAATGTTTTGTAGTACTTTGGAGGTTTTCTCCCCAGATCGCCGCTGAAAATGGGGTCCTACTCAGTAAGACTTTCCAAGTAATCAAATGTCAATAAGTGGACAAATAAAAATAAAGTATTTGTTTTATTTTTTCTTTCTTTTCTCTCCTTTTGATGTTTGCAATATATGAAAACGGTGAAGAATTGACAGGAGATGTGAGCATCAGTTTGAGGCTGTGGACTAATGTAGGATTAATTATATGCACTATAAGTAAAGGCTAGAAAAAGTTTAGCCAATGGTATAAAGAAGGGTACATCATGTATGTCAAATTCACAAATGTACTGAAGTCAATTCATAGTAAGTTTTTATGTGGAAAAAAGAGATTGTGTGATCTATTAATGTTAGTTTTAACATGTAACGTTTTCATTTTTGACACTAGTTTGTATTATCAGGAGACAGGGGTAGCAATGGGAACAGCAGTTGCAAATACTTATGCAAATATTGTCATATATATGTGGAAAGAGACATATGTGTTGTCTTTGACTAATCCTTTTAGAAAATGTATCAACTTTTATAAAAGATTTGTTGATGACCTTTTTGTTGTAAGGGAAGACAATCAACATGATTTTGAGCAGTTTGTGATATATGTTAATGGTGTTACCACTTTTTTAAGGTTCAAATATGATATATCAAAGGACCATGTTACATTCCTCGATGTAATGCTAAGAAAAAATGAGCAGGACATCATACACATCCAACTATTTAGAAAGGATGTTAAGCGTAATAGCTATTTACATCGTGACAGCATGCACCCCCTTTTGTATTTGGAAATATAGCAAAGAATCAAATGCAGCGTGTAGTCAGATTAAATACTGGACATGATAGGATGTGAACAGTTGGGTGTTGTTGCCTCTGATTTTTTGAATAGAGGTTATTCAGAATCTGAGGTTTGTGTTGCCAGTAGAAGTATTCAACAGCAGAGACAGAGTAATGGGCTTTGGCCCTATTTTGGTACTGTAAGCCAGGAGAGCATCAGAACAAGGCTGTGAGTAAATAAAATGAGGTGTATGCTCACCTATAATAGGAATACTGAAGTGGTGAAAAGTATTATTAGGCAGCACTGGTCAATTTTAAGGGATGTTCCTGTGCTAAAAGGAATAGTAGAAGACTCGCCAGCTATTGGATATAAAAGGAAAAACACTTTGAAACAGATGTTGTGTTATAAGGAGCAGCCTAAAGATTTTTTTAAGGTAGGCAATGTGAAACATAGTACGTTTAAGTGTGGAAATTGTGTTTACTGTAGGCATATGTTTACTGGGAAGTCTATAAAACATCCAGTGACAGGTGAATTTATCTTGCATGCATATGTGAACTGCAATACGAGCAATTTGATATATTTAGCTAAGTGTGACATCTGTGATGCTTTTTATGTGGGTATGACGAACAGGAAGTTTAAGGAGTGGGTAGCCTGTCACTTGAGTGAAATTAGACATGGTGTAGTTACAAATGCCCTTAGTAAACACATCATTGATAAGGGAGATCAACATATTTTTAAATTTATGATTTTAAAAGTGATATATAGACCATTGAGGGGTGGGAACATAAAGTTTTTAACTGTGAATGAGGAGATGAGATGGATTTTAAGAATGAGAGCATGTGTACCACCTGGTCTTAATGACAGTTTTACTTTAGAGCCTTATTTAAATATGTTGCATCAGAGGGTGTAACTTGAGTCATGCGATTTTTAATGTGTATTTAAACTAGATTATCTAACTGATAGTATTTATTTCGCCTGAGGAAGCCTTGAAGGTGAAAGTTTTACTTGCAAATTTGAATTAAACTACTTGGCATTTCAGAGTGTTTCCAGTTTTCTTTTTCTCTTTGGATGACTGCTTACTCTCAGATACAATAACAAATGAATCTGAGGAAATGTTAGGTAAAGAGTAAGCCTAACACTCAGATAAACTAAATATGCTGTACAAGTGCCCAACAAGTCGTAGCATCTTTGCAAAAAATCAAGATTTCCTTCATTCATTCAGTCTTTCTTTCTCTTTCTTTTTGTTAGAGTCATATTATTGCAATACAAAATATGAAGAAAGACTAGATGTCCCCACCTCCAATCCCTGTAGTAACATTGGTGCTGGTACTGCACTGTAAAGTGTGTATCCCCCATCTCCAACCTCTGTAATAACATTGGTGCTGGTACTGCACTGTAGAGTGTATATCCCCCCACCTTCAATCCCTGTAGTAATGTTGGTGCTGGTATGGCACTGTAGAGTGTGTATCCTCCCACCTGCAATCCCTATAGTAATGCTGGTACTGGTATGGCACTTACAAGAATAACACATGGTGTCTGGTGTTTTCCTCCACCTTCTGATCAACCTTATAATTAATGTCCCATTATATAACTTCACTTTATCCCTGATGGCCTAATGGTTCCCCCGACCCTTGGTCCTAGTAGTAATGTTGGTGCTGCTGTGACACTTTAGGGATGAATCCCTGGTGTCTAGTGTATCCCCTATCCCTATTTCAATGCTGTTGCCACAATGGCATTTTAAACTTAGGCCTGTTGATTCCACCTAACCACTTTTGTGTTTAGCAGTTGAACATGGCCTTTTGGCAGTGCTCAGTACTGAAACTTTGTGGAGGTGGTTGTGCTGATCTAAATGACTAAGCACTTTCTTGAATCACTCAGCTGTACATATGCATTCCTGGAGGCAGCTCTGGAGAGAGAGCACATGGATAATTACCATGTGCATCTCCATCCAGAATGCTTCATTAGCATTCAGCATGCCATTGGGGCCAGTTCATCACTGTGCTGAATGTCTCCTTGTTGGCAAACTGTGCAGCACCATATAAGGGTGTTTGCTGAACAGCAAATACCTTTATGAATCCAGCATTTTGTCTTACTACAAGCAACTTTGCATTTTCAATGAAAATTATAATTATCATATATCTAAACATAGCTATTAATTAAATATCTCTACATCTAAAGGCATTATTTGAACTGATATACATTGATCAGCTCTCTAAATTCTCATATTAGAACAGACTTTTACTCTAACAGGAAAGCATTACAAATAAATGTTTCTAATAAGCTTGTAGTAAAACTAGAATGATTATTTCCATCACAGACTTGTATGACACTTTTAATGACCTTTCAGTCTAAACAGCTTTTGATACTGTGGGCCTCAAATTATTGGATTCATAGAAGTTACAAAGCAATTTAGTCTCAGAATCATTATCACTTTTCCAATAGCCACCATCGGGCTTGACCCCTTTTCTCAAGGAGCATTAAGCTAGTCAATCCCAGGTAAATTTGTGGTTATCCATCCAATAATGCAGTTTCTGTTTGAAGGATGATAAAACATTGCAGTGCTTATTCTCTTTGAAAGATGATAATGTGTGCACTGTTTTACCTGCAGGGGAAATTTATTCCAGAGGTGGGGAGACACTCCATTATGTTCTATTTATCTGTTGGCAAACCTTTACATCCCTGATTCTGGTGTTTCTGGAACTGTTAGACTTGTGAAACTACATGAAATTAAGTCAACAGAGTTTTAATGGCACGGCAGGTGAGGCACAAATTTCCCCTCTAGAGTCTATAGCACTTCCAGCACATTTAATCCCACAATCCTTTTGTTTAATCTTCTGATGAAGAGACACTTGCTCACAGTTCTTAAAAAAGTAAAATTCCATTTTCTTGATATAAAACCCAAAAATTCTATCAATGACTTTTAAGAGCAGTTTTGAATCATTATTGTGAGTCCATTATATTGTTTTGTACACTAATATTATGAAAGGGGATATTGCCAGCCTAGCTATCTGGAATTTTGTAAATAATTATATGTCATTTATGAATATCAACATGATTTATCTAAGATGCTTGTGTCACAAATGTATTAGAACTGTATGCTATGTGTATATTAAACTAGGTTTGTATAGGTATGTGTGTTGAAAAGATATTTTATAAAGTGCTTGCACTTAAAATGTAACCACAGCAAGCCCTACATGCACTATTGTAACTGATTGGATGTATATATTTTAACAGTGGAAACTGGAATATAGGAGGTTAACTTCAGAAAAATATCTAAAATTAAATTATTTTAAGGCTGCAAGGAGACACAATGACTGTGCTGAGAAGTTTTCTGTATTTTCTTTAAATGTGGAGGAATGTAAATTGTTTTATGACTTCTACCATCTGCCAAAAGATCTGAGGTCTATGTATTTTTACAGGTAGATGCTAAATGCTACCAGCTGCCATCAATGGCTCTTTGGGCTCTGGGGACTAGGAGTCAGATTTCAAGGAATGATGTCTTTCTGCAAGTTATTCCAGCAGTAATATTTGAGATATTAAACTAGGAAGTCTCTTAGTGAGAGACAGCATTCTGTGTTTGGTCTTGGACCTAACAATTAGATCCATTCACCACTTCTGCCTTGTTTGTAAGTAAGTTAACTAGGGTATGGTAATTCTCTTAGATATAGTCAGGAATATAGAAAAGCCTAATTTAGATGTTTTTCTTTATTTATTTGAGGCTGTCCTGCAATGTTGTTTGTTGATTTTTCCTGGTTAACAAATTTAATAACTAACTAAATAAATAAATAAATAATTTCCTGTGATTTTGAAATCTGATGACACTGTAATTATATACTGAGTATTTCTTGTTCTTTTGTTATTTATTATTAAATATATTTAAACCTTTCATTGTGGCTGACCTTTGTAGAGCTATTTAAGTTCTAAAAGTACATGCATATTTATTTAGTGACACTGTGGGCCACTCATAACAGCCTTGCTCTTGCTCAAATTACCATTTGTAGTAATAGTAACATTACACAGTAAGATTGGACACCCTTTGTTAAAGGCCTTAAAGTAGCTGATAAGGAGTAACTGGTGGCAGTGGAAACTACCTTATAGTCTGAGCAGAAGGGGGCAGAGGTAGTAAACCTGTGCCAGCCTTTCCCAGGTGTGTGTGTGTGTGTGTGTGTGTGTGTGTGTGTGTGTGTGTGTGTGTGTGTGTGTGTGTGTGTGTGTGTGTGTGTGTGTGTGTGTGTGTGTAAATCAAACCATAAGGAGTGTGTGTATGAACTACTTGGGCAGGGACACAAAGCACTACTTAGAGAGGGTGCTGGAGGTCTTGGCTTGTTCATTCAGCTGAGATCTCAACTCTATAGCTGTGCTAGTGGGGAGTCTTATTGGGGATCTGGAGAAAGAGGGAGAAACAAGCTCCAGACTGACTGTGGTCTCTGTGTGCTCTTAACGGAAATTGCATTTGATACAGAGAGCTGCATCTGGAAATACTGAAACTGCATTTGATGCAGAGAGCTGCATCTGGAAATACTGTGTGATACTTGTTATCCTCCCAGTGTACATTCCCCCACTGTTGCCAGTGGTGAGGACTGAGGCTCCTTGATTACTGGTCCAGTGGTGGGGCATTACAACTGAATTATCTGCAAAATGAAAATAGCATTATAAATTAATAACTGCAAGAATAAGTACATGTTATGGTGAATGTGTGGTCTGGCTTAAAATGTCTAACTTTAAGAGAATCTCATGTTTTTCCAATACTCAAGATAATCCAAGTTTGGGATTTTCTAGTATTTTCTTGGTAAATGGAAAATAAATGTCACTGCTTATGACTTATATTAATTAAAGGCAGTTACCTGACTCATTCTTTCGGTCACTCCTTTAATCATGAACTCATACTCCTTGTCATAATTTGCTACTTGTCCCTAGTAATTGTCCATTCAACTACAGGAACATTGGTCACTGGAAAAGTCTCAAGGAGCTTCTTGTCCTATTGAGTCAGAATTCCTAGGAAGGGAAATCTAAATCTCAGGTTTGCAAATGTATGCATGCATACCATTGCCAAATCCTCTCTGCATCAAATGCAATTTCTCTTAAGACTCCCCACTGGCACAGCTATAGAGTTGAGATCTCAGCTGAGTGACCAAGCCAAGACCTCCAGCACCCTCTCTGTCTAACTAGTGCTTTGTGTCCCTGCCCAAGTAGTTCATACACACACTTCTTGTGGTTTGATTTACACACACACACACACACACACACACACACACACACACACACACACACACACACACACACACACACCTGGGAAAGGCTGGCACAGGTTTACTACCTCTGCCCCCTTCTGCCCAGACTATAAGGTAGTTTTCACTGCCACCAGTTACTCCTTATCAGCTACTTTAAGGCCTTTAACAAACCCACTGAGTGGCGCACAGCTACAGTTATCCCATTCCACAAGGGGGGATCCACCTTGGATCCCGGCAACTACCGCCTCATCAGTCTGACAAGTCTGATCTGTAAGGCCATGGAACGTATTATCATGGAACTTATAAACAAAGACATTGGCAACCTTCAAACACTGAACCCCACCCAGTTTGGGTTCGTGAAGGGCCGATCTTGTCTCCTGAACCTGATTGACTTCTTTAAATCAGTCTCCAGAGCCGTGGACGAGGGTAAGGCGGTCCACACAGCCTATATGGACCTCACCAGGGCCTTTAACACCATCCCTCACTCTGGAATCATAGATAAACTTACTAAGCTGGGCATTAATCCCTACATCACTCGATGGGTTGGCAACTGGCTCACTGACAAAACCCACACTGGAAAAGTAGCCAACTTCAAATCCAGCTCCAGACAAGTGACAAGTGGAGTACCTCAGGGTTCAGTCCTGGGACCGCTCTTGTTTGGCATCTACTTCTCTGAAGTACAGGCCAACATTAAGGGACTCTGGCTAACAAAGTTCGCAGATGACTGAAAACTGGGAGCCATTATTGAATCCCCAAATGTTGTGGATACTCTACAAAAGGGTCTTACAGAAACAGATGCTTGGTGGCAGAGCCATGGGTTCAAGCTCAATGCCAAGAAATTAGAAGTTATGTACCTACCATAACGTTCCATGTTAGTTGTCTTCTTCTCGCCTTCTTTCTTGCTGGATGGGTTCGGAGCCGATCCTCGGCTCTGACTCGGCCACTCTACAAGCTCGAGAGCAAGTTCCACCGGCTCGAGGCTCCCCTATATCCCACAATGCTAGGCGGTAACTCCTCAGATCTCGTTTGAAAGCTAAGCCCAGCAAGTAAATTCCATAAAAGGAACAAAAGAAAACTCCTCTAGATCTGTCGTGGCTAGGGGGAAGGAAGGTGGGACGCAAGAAAGAAGGCGAGAAGAAGACAACTAACATGGAACGTTATGGTAGGTACATAACTTCTAAATGTTAAGTTGTCTATCTCGCCTTCATTCTTGCTGGATGGGACCGTGTCCCTAGCACCTTGTCCCGGGTGGCCTATCGGAACAGACTCTTGAGTACAGTGGAACCAAAGTTGGCTCGGTCTCTAGAGGCCAAGTCCAACTTATAATGAGAAATGACGGTATGGGGAGAAGCCCAAGTAACTGCAGAACAAATCGAATCAATAGGCAGCCTATCTTGGAAAGCTATAGAAGTGGCTAAAGCTCTAGTTGAATGAGCCCTGGGTTTGCATGGCAACTGTTAATGTCTGATCTCATACACAAGGGTAATCAACGAAGTAAGCCATCTAGAGAGAGATACTTTGAAACTGGAAGGCCCATTCTACCTTCTGCATAAGAAACAAACAGTTGATCAGACTTCCTGAATTGTTTGGTCCTGTCTAAATAGTACCTAAGTTGGTGATGAACATCTAAACAGTGTAACTTTTGTTCTGACCTATTAGAATAATTAGGGAAGAAGACAGGAAGCTCAATGGTTTGATTCAAATTTGCCAGTGAAGCTACCTTGGGCAAAAAGGACAGGTTAGTACGTAAGGACACCCTATCCTTATGAAACACAAGATAAGGTGGTTGACTACACAGAGCATGGAGTTCAGAGACTCTTCTAGCTGAAGTGATAGCTACTAAAAAGAGTGTTTTCCAAGATAGTAACTTTATTAAACATGAAGCCGCAGGTTCAAAGGGGGGAAGAATTAAGGACGCCAGAACCAAGTTGAGATCCCATTGAGGAGGAGGATCCCTGATTGGTGGTTTGAGGAGAAAAACTCCCTTTAAAAAGGCTTTGCAGAGTTTGTGAGACATAATGGAGGACTCTGAGACTCCAACATGAAAGTTCGATATTGCTGCCAATTGAACTCTAATGGTAGACGGAGACGAACCTGAGTGGAAAAGTTCGGCTAGAAAGTCTAGAACTGATTGAATGGAAGCAGTGAAAGGATCTATATTCTTTGACTGCGCCCAATAGGAAAAATGTTTCCACTTGTTATGATAAATCTTCCGAGTGGAAGATTTATGAGAGGCTATCAAAATATCTGTAACTGAGCGAGATATCAGAGGAAGCCTGGCTAGAGTTGGAATTGGAGGAACCACGCTGTGAGGTTCAGAGAAGGAAGGGAGTGGTGCAACTGACCCGACTGATGGGTCAAGAGGTCTGGAACTGGGTCCAGATGCCAAGGTTGCTCCAACAGATAACGGTGGAGAAACGGGAACCAAACTTGCCGAGGCCAGTAAGGGGCAATAAGGATCATGGAGACTTTCTGAGCGATGGCTTTCTGTATTAGCTGAGATATCAGTGGGAAGGGAGGAAAAGCATATAGAAGTCCCCGGGGCCAATCGTGTACTAGAGCGTCTCTGCTGGGGTGGCCTGGTTGGGGAAAGAGGGTGAAAAAATCGTCGCACTTGCTGTTTTGGGTAGTAGCGAAAAGGTCGCAGCAAGGCCGGCCCCACTTTCGAAAAACTTTCTCCAACACTGAAATCTTCAGAGACCACTCGTGAGGCATGAGAATAGCTCTGCTCAATTTGTCTGCAATCACATTGGACTTCCCGGGAATGTGTGTTGCTAACAGAAACCGCTGAGAAGAAATCGCCCATTGCCACAGTCTGAGTGCCTCTCGACATAGGGTGTAAGATCTGGTTCCGCCTTGTTTGTTGATGTACCACACTACAGACATGTTGTCTGTCTGAATTGCTATAGTTCCTTTGGGAAGAGAGTCTTGTAAGGCTTGCAACGCTAGAAGCACTGCTCTCATCTCTAGAACATTTATGTGCAAGTGGCACTCGAAAGGTTGCCACATGCCTTGGACCGTCCTGCCCTGGTAATGCCCCCCCACCCGATCAGGGAGGCATCCGTTGTCACTGTAGCAACTGGAGGGGAAGGGACAAAAGGTCTCCCTAGGTGGAGCTGGGGAGATGTGATCCACCAAGAGAGATGATTCTTGCACGATTGAGTTATCCGAATAGGATGGGACATTGGAAGTCGTTGGAAAGACCATTGTGTGAAGAGCATCCATTGTAAAATTCTCATATGGAAGCAAGCTAATGGTAGAAGAGGGATGGCCGCCGCCATGATGCCTAAGACTTTCAGGATCAATCTGGCTTTGACTTTGTTGCTCTGCAAGACAAGAGAGACCTGTCTGTGTATGTCTGCTATTCTCTGCTCTGTGAGTCTGGCTGACATGTTGACTGTGTCTAGATTTGCAGCTATAAAGGTAATAACACGACAAGACAGACTTTTCGAAATTTATTGAAATGCCTAGTGCCTGACATGTGTGAAAGGTGTAATCTCTGGCGAGAAGCAAAAGATGCTTGATGGGGGCTGTAAGGAGCCAGTCGTCTAAATAAGGAAACACCTGGAATCCTTGTCGTCTCAGATGAGAGGCTACCACTGCCATGCATTTGGTAAACACTCGGGGGGCTGTAGTGAGACCAAAGGGCAGGGCTCTGAATTGGAAATGACTGGTTCCCAGCCTGAAGCGGAGGAATCTCCTGGAGCGTCGACTCATTCTGATGTGATAGTACGCATCCTGAAGATCTATCGAGCACATCCAGTTGTCCCACCCCAAAAGGGGTAGAATGGACTGCAGCATGACCATCCGGAACTTTGTTTTCTTGACAAACTTGTTCAAGTTGCTGAGATCCAAAATGGGTCTCCAGTCCCCTGTTTTCTTTGGAACCAAAAAGAATTTGGAGTAGATTCCGGATCCTGTTTGGTCTGCTGGAACTGGTTGAATGGCTCTTTTTGCGAGCAGCTTTGAAATTTCTAATGCTGCTTGCTCCCTTTGACTGGGTGGAACGTCTGGAATGGATTTTTTGGATTGCTTCGGAATGAAAAGGAATGGGATTCTGTAGCCTTCGGAAATGATAGACTGTACCCACTTGTCTTGAGTTAGGGATAGCCAGGCTTCTGGGTACAGCGATAATTTTCCCCCGACTGCCTCCGAAGGTGGACAGTCGGGCAACACCTCAGGGATGCTGAAAAGGCTTGTCGGAAAAGGATTCTCGACTGCCCTGATTCTGCGGGCCCCCTCTGCCTCTAGGATGGCGTCTACCATTATTGTTCCCCCCTCTGCCTCTAGAGGGGAATCGACTCTGTGCATCAGGCAAATCTCCCTGAGATTGTTTGCGGAACCACATCGTTCCCCCTTTCTGGCCTTTGGGGTAAGGCCTAGAAGGAGTAGAAAAACGGACTCTGACGGCAGAGAGAGTTTTGCCATCAGTCTTGCACCTAGTCAGGGTTTCCTTCACTTGAGGACCAAAGAGGGATGATCCATCAAAGGGGGAATTAGTGAAGGATGCCTTGAAAGGGTCCGCAAAGTTACATAGCCGCATCCAGGCGTGCCGACGGAAGGCTACACCTGTACCTGCCGCTCTACTTGCTCCATCCGCCACATATGAAAGGAGGCGCATGGAGGAATTAGTTATAGAATTAAGGGTTGCCAGCTGAGAGTTAATTCTATCCTGAAAACCAGCAGCTGTTGGGTCCTTTAACATTTCGCTCGCTTCCTTGAGCAAATCCCTCTGAAGACGAGTGAAATGACACAGGTAATTCAGCGATCGCATAGTAAAGGTCGCTGACGAGAACATCCGCTTCCCATACCTGTCCATCGACCTAGACTCCTTGTTAGGAGGATGAACAGGCACTGAAGGATCAGCTAACTCCTTCTTGGTGGCCGCAGCCACCACCATAGCATCAACAGAGACGCCTTTGGTTAAAAATTCTTTGTCCTTGGGGGCAGTGATGAATTTTGATGGTCTCCTGGGGGTGGGTTCCACTGAATCAGGAGCCGCCCAGGCCTTCTTTGCCACCACTTGCATAAGGGGGTCAAAGGGAGGGGACACCCAGGAGGTGGAAGGGCGAGAGCCGAACGCCTCAAGATACACTGATTCATCCTCTGAAGGGTTGAGGGCGGGCCAATTCCCCCTCTGTTTTAAGATTTTGAGGATGTCTACAAAGGAGACATCTTCAGAGGGGGAACGAGGGGAACCTTCAGAATCCTCTAAATCAGTGTCAGAGGTGACAGACTCAGGGGAGTCAATGTGCTTCCTCTTGCACTGCCTCTTCCTAGGGGGCTCTCCTACCGGGTCAGGAGAGGCCTCAGAAGAGGAGGAGATCCCCACTGGGGAAACTTGAGGAGCTGGCTCTCTACGGTCGGGGATGAGAGAGTGAGCAGAAATCACCGGAGGCACCGTGGAGGGAGGGGCAGAAGGAGCCGACTGTGGAGTTGAACCTGGTTCTAACACGCTCCTCATGACCTCGAAGGCACCCCTGTCAGGCAGAGCCGGAGGTCTCCGAAAAGCTGAAAACCTCCCCCGGCACCGACAGTGATGGCTCTGAGGCCGATGTCGGAGCCAAACTCACCAGCGCCGAAGCACCGAGATTGAGAGTGGGGTCGGACAAGGGTCCGATGCCACTCGCCCCCTCGGAGCCGATGAGGGAAGTCCGGCGCCGAGATTCCTCCAAGGAAGACATCAGAGCAGACAACGGCACCGAAGACAAAGGTATCGGTTCCGACGCCACCACAGTCTCGGGTCTGAGCCGCCCCGGCTCCGAACTCAAAAGAGTCAGAGGAGGAACATTTTGAGTAATGGGAATAGTTCTCGACTGTTGAGTCGGACTTTGAAGCATCTGGGCTAGTGTCTCGGACTTAAGAAGTCAACTCACTACACTCTGAAGGTCATGATCCGATAGTCTGGAAGACCTAGAGGAGTGAGATCTATGGCTCCATTCAGACAGCAAAGGTGATGCTGGAGCCGAATGAACGGAGCCGATAGATGGAGATCGGGACCTTTTCCTAGATGTCGGTTCCGACAACTTGATCGGAGCCGACTCAGTTATGTCCTCCTCGGCTCCGGCCGGAGCCGAGGAAATAGTAGGGGCATGTGTTCGAGATTCATCGGCTCCGGCCGGAGCCGATGTTCGAACAGCCTTAGGACCCCCAGAAGACGGCTCAGAGACCAAAGCCGAAGATCTGGAAGGCTTAGAGGGTTTCCCCGAGGATTGAGTCGAGGGACCCTCAGGCTTCAATAAGCCCCTTAATATAAGTTTATTTTTTCGCTCCTGCAGGACTCTAGGGCTGAAGCCATGGCAAACAGCACATGAGTCCTGCAGGTGCAAACGCCCCAGGCAGTAAACACAAGAAGTGTGACCGTCTGTCAGAGACATCTTCTGACAGCACGAGTCACACTTCTTGAAGCCTGAGACCTTCGATTCTTTAGACATGACCAAGAAAAGTCCAAGTGTAACCACAAACACACACACACACACACCGATTACACTTGTAAAATTTTAAATTAAAAAATAGTAATTAACTTAGAAATTAAATCCCTACAAAAACACAGTCACTCCAACTACTAAGGAAGGGAGGGTCTGGGCCTAAAGCCCAAGGGAATAAAATTAGGAAATTTAGGAGAAAAGGTGGGGAAACTTGACTTAAAAGGGAGTAAACTATTTAACTTTTAAAACTATGAGGAAAAACTAACTTAAAGGGGTCTATCTAGTGATACAACTAAATATTTCAACTAACCTGACGAGCCAGTTGAAAAAGCACCTCGATCGCTGTAGCGGCAAACGAGATCTGAGGAGTGGGATATAGGGGAGCCTCGAGCCGGTGGAACTAGCTCTCGAGCTTTTAGAGTGGCTGAGTCGGAGCCAAGGATCGGCTCCGAACCCATCCAGCAAGAATGAAGGCGAGATAGACAACTTAACATTGTATAGTTATCCCCTTTGGGAAAAAACATGTACCCGTGAATTACCAAATAGGTGGCAGTACACTAAACACTGAAAGTGTAATAAGAGACTTAGGGACACAGGTGGACAGTGGTCTCACCTTCGGTAACCACATCGCCACAACAGTCAGGAAATCCTTCTATGTGGCACACCTCGTAACTAAGGGCTTTTCATCCAGAAAAAAGGAGGTCATTGTCCCACTGTGCTCAGCCCTCATTAGACCCATTATAGAATACAATGCCCCATTTGGTATGTACCGCACAAGACATCTGCAACAACTGGAAAGGCCGCAGAAATATCTCACTAAAAGAATCACAGACCTAAAGCAGATGCACTACGCTAACCACCTTAAAAAAACTCCAGCTATACTCTGTCGCATATCGTCTACTCAGAGGCAACCTCTGCTAACATACAAGGCCATGTCAAACCCAGAGCTGTTGAACATGCTACACTTAAAGAAATCCCAATCTCTCAGAGCCACACACTCCAGGGAACTAAACCTTGTCATCACAATAAACAAGGCATGCTGGAGTGATAGGTTCCTGACCCAGAGACTTCCCAAACTCTAAAATAGACTGCCCATACATGTCAAGCAGAGCACCTCTTTGGCCCTCTTCAAAAGGAACCTCGATGATTGGATGGGAGAAGGGAAATTCACCCCGGGGATCACGTCAGTTGCCCTGCTAGACATGGGTCCAGGGAAGTAAATAGTATGGGAAGAAATAGCCAAGGAATTGTTATGGCTAGGCTTGTATAGGCCCTAGCACCAACAGCCCAGTAGCAACCTATGAACCTATAAACCTATGAACCTTTACACATATTCTCATCTTGTCTCTCTTTTAGTCGCGCTATAAATAAAGACACTGCTATAAGTTTAGTCTCTCACCTTCTATAGCCTCGCCAGATGCTCTGTTTAGGTCTGTTTCACTTATACCATGTTAGCAAACATCCTTGAAAAAAAAGCTTTTGCTCTATAAATTCAGAAGTATTCTGCTAAGAATGACATTTTGCTCAAACATTAGCACATCTTTAGAAACACCCCAACACACTATGAGAACTAGATGGCTACTTTGGGACACAGATCTTTATAAGAATCACTTACTAACAATGTCTTTATCACCGAGCTGCCTAATATTATCGGCACTGTCAGTTATTCCTCTTTACTCCAACTATTTCTTTTTGTTGAAGTTGATTTTTAATGTTGTTCCAGACTATGGTCTAGACAAGATTCCACAACAAAGAGTTAAATGGCCTAAAGTTGTTGCAGTTGTGATTTGATTAAGTTGACCTAGATGATGCCTAGAAAACTTCACATCCAGATGACAGGAACTTTTGAAAAGTGCTCCTCAGCTGGGCATTAGTGGAAGGAGAAATATGTGGTTAGTATTGATGGTCGTAGATTTTACCATAGTAGACATGGAACTACCATGCTCATTCCTCTCAGGCCATAATTTGTTTAATGTGGTGACAGCATTAGTGAAAAGCTGAAAAAACAATCCACTGTTGTGAAAAGATTCTTCTAAATCCTGTTTACTAAGAGAATAATTACAAGAATTTTAGTTAGGGCATAGTGAGAGAAAGTCTGCAAATTTACTTCCTGGATCTTGGGTACATTTAACAGTGAAGCTTATTGACAGCTCTCAACGACAACTAAAAGCGATTTCAATGGGAGACTATGAAACAAACAGAAGGATTCAAATGTAACACTTGGGAACTGTAGGGGCATTGCAAACAGGACAGCCGTTAGGATAATGTCTTACAATACTAGGTAGCAGTTACTAAATATAAAATTAAAATGATGTAGTTTTTTACAGAAAAAAGAGAAAAGGCACAGCACCTGGTCTAGGTGGATTAAAACTACCCTTATATAAGTATTTCAGAATGGAGTTGTCCGAACCTTTACTGCTTTATTTTCAGAAGGCAAAGCAAAATGTTTCTTTCCAACTAAATCCTCCTCTGTAACAACACTTAGGTTTTCAAAAACTGCTAAGGATACAAAGTTCCTCATTAATTATAGATCTGAATCTCTTACCCAACTGGAATTAAAAATTTATGCAAAAAATGTGAGAAAATTAGAGCATAAAGTGCCTTATTGCACATCAGATGCGCAAAAACAGTTTGTTATAAGAAGTAATTAGAAGTTATGTACCTACCATAACGTTCCATGTTAGTTGTCTTCTCTCGCCTTCTTTCTTGCTGGATGGGTTCGGAGCCGAACATCGGCTCCGACTCGGCACTTGCCAAGCTCGAGAGTCACTTTTACCAGCTCGAGGCAGCCCCATATCCCATGATGCAAGGCGGTAATTACCCAGATCTCATTTGGTATCTAGAGGAAAAACTGCCTATAAAAACTTTCCACTAAGGAAAGAGAAACACTAACCTAAAAGGGCTGTAATGGAAACCAGGTAATCAAGGACAAGAACTATCTGGTGTCCAAGGAAGAAGAATCTTCCAGAGAAAAAGGGGAGATCAAGGTCTGTCCAGGCTAGGGGGACAGGAGGGAGGGCTTAAGAAAGAAGGCGAGAAGACAACTAACATGGAACGTTATGGTAGGTACATAACTTCTAAATGTTAAGTTGTCAATCTCGCCTTCATTCTTGCTGGATGGGACCGCGTCCCTAGCACCTCTATCCTGGGTGGCTCAATGGAACAGACTCTTGAGAACAGTGGAACCAAAGCTTGCCCTGTCCCTGGAGGTCAAATCCAATTTGTAATGAGAAACGAAGGTATGAGGAGTGGCCCAAGTGGCTGCTGCACAAATAGTATCTAAGGGTAGTCTAGCCTGAAAGGCTGTAGAAGTGGCTAGACGTCTTGTGGAATGAGCTTTAGGTTTTGAGTTCAGCTGTTTGCCCCTAAGCTGATAAATGTCAGAAATGATGGAGGATAGCCATCTAGATAAGGTCACTTTAGAAACAGGGAGACCTTTTTTATTTTCAGCATAAGACAGGAAGAGCTGATCGGACTTCCTAAATTGCTTTGTTCTGTCCAAGTAATATCTAAGTTGGCGATGAACATCTAGGTAATGCAATTTTTGTTCCGCCCTGTTAGAATAATTTGGAAAAAATACAGGGAGATCAATGGATTGGTTTAAATTTGTCTTAGAAGCAACCTTGGGCAAAAAGGATGGGTTGGTTCTCAAGGATACTCTGTCTTTGTGGAAGACCAAATAAGGGGGACAAACACAGAGGGCATGAAGTTCAGATACTCTTCTAGCCGAGGTAATAGCGACTAGAAAAAGTGTCTTCCAAGAAAGAAACTTTAATGAACATGAAGCAGCCGGTTCGAAAGGGGGAAGTATCAAGGATGTCAGCACTAAATTTAAGTCCCACTGTGGTGGAGGATCTCTAACAGGGGGTTTAAGAAGGAACACTCCTTTGAGAAAGGCTTTACAAAGTTTGTGGGACATAATGTTGTGGTCTGCAAAGCCGACATGGAAGTTCGAGATTGCAGCCAACTGAACTTTGACTGTGGAAGACGAAGAACCTGAGTGAAAAATTTCCGCAAGGAAATCCAAGACCGACTGAATAGGGGCAGTAAAGGGGTCTATATTCTTAGATTTTGCCCAAAAACAGAAGCGTTTCCACTTGCTAGAATAAATCCTCCTGGTAGAGGACTTAAGAGAAGCTACTATGATATCTCTAACGGGGTTAGAGATCATAGGAAGCCTGGCTAAGGAAGGAAGTGGAGCAACCAAGCTGTGAGGTTGAGGGAAGGAACGGACCGGTGCAGTTGACCCGACTGGTGGGTCAGAAGATCTGGAACTGGGTCCAGATGCCAAGGCCGCACCAAAAGATGGTGATGAAGGAACGGGAACCAAATTTGTTGAGGCCAGTAAGGGGCAATGAGAATCATTTTGGCTCTCAAGACAGTAGCTTTCTGGAGTACTTGTGGTATCAAAGGAAAGGGAGGAAAGGCATAAAGAAGTCCCCGGGGCCAATCTTGGGTAAGAGCGTCTCTGGGGGGATGGCCCGGAAGTGGGAAGAGAGAGAAGAAGTCTGGGCATTTGCTGTTTTGGGGTGTAGCAAAAAGATCGCAGCATGGGCGGCCCCACTTCTGAAAAATCTCCTCCACAATGGATTGCTTGAGAGACCACTCGTAAGGCATGAGAATAGCTCTGCTCAATCTGTCCGCTATTATGTTGGTTTTCCCGGGGATATGCGTTGCTACCAGAAACCGATGAGAGGAGATTGCCCATTGCCAAAGTCTGAGAGCTTCTCGACACAAGGGATAGGACTTGGTTCCGCCCTGCTTGTTGATGTACCACACGACGGACATGTTGTCCGTGTGAACTGCAATAGTCCCTAAAGGGAGAAAGTCGTTGAGGGCTTGCAAAGTTAAAAGCACTGCTCTCATCTCTAGGACATTTATGTGCAGGTGGTATTCGAATGGTTGCCACGTGCCATGAACCATCCTGCCCTGATAATGTCCCCCCCACCCGATCAGGGAGGCATCCGAAGTGACCGTGGCTACCGGGGCCGGGGGAACAAATGGTCTGCCTGATGAACTAGAGAAGAGAAAATCCACCAGGATAGATGGTTCTTGCAGGTTTGTGTCGCCAGAATCTTGTGACGCATGGGAAGCTGCTGGAAGGACCATTGGGTGAACAACATCCATTGTAGGAGACACATGTAAAAGCGGGCCAGAGGAAGAAGTGTTATGGCAGCTGCCATGAGGCCCAACACTTTCAGGACCAACCTGGCTTGCGCCCTTTTGCTGGATAGGATGATCCGAATGTGGTTTTGGATATTTAGGATTCTATGACTTGTTAGGTTTGCTGACATCCGAGTAGTGTCTAGATTTGCACCTATAAAGGTAATAGATTGGCAGGGCGACAAGGATGACTTTTCGAAGTTGACTGAAATTCCTAAGTGACCGCAGAGACGTAGAGTGTAATCTCTGGCTTGGAGAAGTTGATGCCTGGTGGTGGCTGAGAGGAGCCAGTCGTCGAGATACGGAAACACCTGGAATCCTTGACGTCTCAGGTGAGCCGTGACCACTGCCATGCATTTGGTGAACACTCTGGGGGCTGTAGTGAGGCCAAAGGGCAGGGCTCTGAATTAAAAATGACTGGTCCCCAGCCGAAAGCGGAGAAAACTTCTGGAGTGTCTGTGAATCTTTATATGATAGTACGCATCCTGAAGGTCTATGGAGCACATCCAGTTGTCTTTGCCCAGAAAGGGCAAAATCGATTGAAGTGTGACCATCCGAAATCTTGTCTTTTTGACAGACTTGTTGAGCCTGCTGAGGTCTAATATTGGTCTCCAGTCTTCCGTCTTCCGTCTTTTTGGGGACCAAAAAGAACCTTGAGTAGATTCCGGACTCTAAATGATCTTTTGGTACTGGCTGGATGGCCCTTTTCTTTAGAAGCTTTGACACCTCTAATTTTGCAATTTCCCTTAGACCGGATGGTACGTCTGGAAGGGAACCTCTTTGAGGGAAGGGGCTTTCCTCGAAAGGAATCTTGTAACCCTCGGATATGATCGACTGTACCCATTTGTCTTGAGAGAGGGAAAGCCAGGCTTCTGGGTACAGCGACATCTTCCCGACTGCCTCCAAGGGTGGGCAGTCGGGCAACACCTCAGGGATACTGGAAGGGCTTGTCAGAGAGAGGCTCTCTGGAGCCCTGGTTCTGCGGACCCCCTCTGCCCTTAGGGCGGCGTCTATTGTTATTACCCCCTCTGCCTCTGGGGGTAAACTGACCACGTGCGTCCGGCGTGACTCCCTGAGATTTTCGGAACCACATCTTCCCCCCCTTCTGACCTTTGGGATAAGGCCTGGAAGGGGTGGAGAAACGGACTCCTAAGGCAGAAAGAGTCTTGCCGTCTTGCTCACACCTGGTCAAAGTGTCCTTCACCTGAGGGCCAAACAATGTTGACCCATCAAAGGGAGAGTTTGTGAAGGACGCCTTAAAGGGGTCTGCAAAATTACAGAGCCGCATCCAGGACTGACGTCTGAGAGCCACTCCTGTGCCTGCAGCTCTACTCGCCCCATCGGCTGCATAAGAAATGAGCCGCATGGAGGAGTTGGTTATGGAAATAAGGATTCCCAGCTGAGAAGCAATCTTTTCCTGAGCTCCTGCTGCTGAAGGATCCTGTACTACTTCACCTAATTCTTTAAGGATGTCCCTTTGAAGTCTGGTGAAGTGACATAAATAATTCAGCGAACGCATAGCAAAGGTCGCTGAGGAAAACATCCGCTTGCCATACCTGTCCATGGGCCTAGACTCCTTGTTAGGAGGATGGACTGGTACGGAAGGATCTGAAAGTTCCTTCTTGGTGGCGGCCACCACCACCATGGCATCAACCGGGACACCTTTAGTAAGAAACTGCTTTTCAGCGGGGGCCATAATAAATTTTGAAGGTCTCCTGGGGACTGGTTCCACCAAATCAGGAGATGCCCATGCCTTTCGAGCTATGACGTCCATGAGAGAGTCGAAAGGCGGAGACACCCAGGAGGTGGAGGGTCGAGATCCAAAAGCCTCCAGGTATACCGATTCATCCTCAGAGGGGTTAATGGAGGGCCAGTTCCCCCTCTGTTTCAGGAGCTCAAGGATGTCTGAAAAGGAGACATCCTCAGAGGGGGATCTTGGGGACCCCTCCGATTCATCCAAATCGGTATCCGATGTTGTAGACTCAGGGGAGTCTAAGTGCTTCCTCTTGCAGGTCCTCTTATGCGGGGGTTCACCTAAAGGATCAGGAGAAACCTCGGAAGAGGAAGTTCTTCCCAATGAGGAGACCTGGGGCGATGGATCTCTGGGTCCAGGAGCAAGGGAGCGGGAAGAGGTATCTACAGGCACCGTAGAGAGAGGAGCTAAAGGAACCGACTGCTGACTGAGCTCAGGGGCTAGCACACTCCTCATCACTCAAGGCTCCTCCCAGGGAGGGCCGAGATCCCGCCAAGAAACAGGGATCCCTGGTCCCACCGAGAGGGAAGGCTCCGAAGCAGATGGCGGGGCCGAGCTCACCAAGGCCGAAGCCCCGAGAGGGAGAGCGGGGTCGGACAAGGGTCCGATGCCACTCACCCCCTCGGAACCGACCCGGGAAGCCCGACGCCCGGATCCCTCCAAGGAAGGTCTCAAGGAGGAGATAGGAGTCGAGGACGACGGAGCCGAAAGGTGTGGTATTGGCTCCGAAGCAGCAACAGTCACGGTACCAATAATTTCCGGCTCCGAACTCTGTAGGAGAGTCGAAGGAGGAATCTCAGGAGGGTGTAGAATAGCGGTCGTCTGTTGAGACAGGCTATGGAGCATTTGGGCTAGTGCCTGTAATTTTAATAGCCTCCTCACCACTCTCTCTAAATCATGGTCTGATAGCCTGGAAGACCTCGATGATCGGCTCCGATGGCTCCGCTCCGAAAGCAGGGGGGAGGCTGGAGCCGAGTGTATAGATTCCAAAGAAGGAGATCTAGACCTCTTTTTGGACGGAGCCATCGGAGCCGAAGAAACCTCGGCTCCAGGCGGAGCCGACAACTTGCCGGCTCTGAGTGGAGGCAAAGATATCTCGGCTCCAGCCGGAGCCGAGACATGCTTCGATGCTAGGGTGTCGGCTCCAGCCGGAGCCGACACAGCTGCCGAAGCCAGGGTATCGGAGCCGAATGGCACCGATACTGAAGCTTCCACTAAGGAAAGATCGGCTCCGGATGGAGCCGATGTCGACTCCGGTGGAGTCGGAACCAAGACCACCGACTTGGACACCGAAGCCTGGGTCTTGGAAGGCTTGGAGGGCTTCCCGGAGCCGACCTTGGCTGGAGAGCTCTCAGGCTTAAGGAGAACCCTGAGAATCAATTTATTTCTACGTTCCTGCGGGACTCTCTGGCTAAAGGAATGACAGATAGCACAGGAGTCCTGCAGGTGTAGGGGTCCCAGGCAATAAATACAAGAAGTGTGACTGTCTTTCAGAGACATCTTCTGACAGCACGAGTCACACTTCTTGAAACCTGAGACCCTAGTATCTTTGGACATGTCTGAGTCCTAAATACACACACACTCACACTCAGACAGAAAAACACTAATAAACAAAGTTAGAAGTATAAGACACAGCTGTAATATACAACACAACACCCACACCTAGGAAATCCTGACAGGAACTGTAAGGGAGGGTAAGGTCTAAGGCCCAAAGCTCTAAAATTAGAAGTTATGTACCTACCATAACGTTCCATGTTAGTTGTCTTCTCTCGCCTTCTTTCTTGCTGGATGGGGTTCGGAGCCGATCCTCGGCTCCGACTCGGCACTTGCTTAGCTTGAGAACTCCTTTTACCAGCTCGAGGCAACCCTATATCCCATGATGCAAGGCGAGACTACCTCAGATCTCGTTTGGTAGCTAAAATACCCTGCTAAATAAAAATATTCCCAAAGGAAGAGCAAAGACTAACCTAGTAGAACTAGGAAAACAAGTTCTTAATATAGACTCTTCTATTGAAGACTCAGGAGAGTGAAACCTGAGAAAGAAAAGCCCTTAAAGATCTGTCCAGGCCAGGGGGAAGGAGGGAGGGACGCAAGAAAGAAGGCGAGAGAAGACAACTAACATGGAACGTTATGGTAGGTACATAACTTCTAAATGTTAAGTTGTCAATCTCGCCTTCATTCTTGCTGGATGGGACCGCGTCCCTAGCACCTGTATCCCGGGTGGCTCAATGGAACAGACTCTTGAGAACTGTGGAACCAAAACTGGCTCTGTCCCTGGAAGCCAAATCTAATTTGTAATGAGAGACAAAGGTATGAGGAGTGGCCCAAGTAGCTGCTGCACAAATGGTATCAATTGGTAGCCTATCCTGAAAAGCTGTAGAAGTGGATAGGCTCCTGGTTGAGTGTGCCTTCGGTTTAGAGGGTAGTTGCTTGCCTCTGAGCGAATACACGTAAGAAATGGTGGAAGATAACCATCTGGATAAGGTCACTTTTGATACTGGGAGACCTTTCCTGTTTTCTGCATAGGAGACAAATAATTGGTCTGATTTCCTGAATTGTTTAGTTCTATGTAAATAATACCTGAGCTGACGATGGACATCCAAAAAATGAAGCTTTTGTTCAGCTCTGTCAGAAAAATTTGGGAAAAAAAAACGGTAGATCGATGGATTGATTAATATTAGTTTGAGAAACAACTTTGGGGAGAAAAGATGGATTTGTTCTCAAGGATACCCTGTCCTTGTGAAAAACCAAGTAAGGGGAACGGATGCAGAGAGCTTGAATCTCGGATACCCTTCTTGCTGAAGTGACAGCCAGTAAGAATATAGTTTTCCAGGTCAATAACTTCAAGGAGCATGAAGCAGACGGTTCGAAGGGTGGTAAAATCAAGGATGCTAACAATACATTCAGATCCCATTGTGGAGGAGGATGTTTTATTGGAGACTTCAGGAGAAAAACTCCTCTCAGAAAAGCTTTGCATAGTCTATGTGACATAATGTTATGATCTTGCAAGCCAACATGATATTTGGAAATAGCCGCCAGTTGAACTTTGACTGTTGATGAAGAGGATCCTGACTGAAAAACTTCAGCCAGAAAATCTAAAACAGAAAGCACAGGTGCAGTAAAGGGATCAATGTGCCTGGAGTTTGCCCAAAGGGAAAAACGTCGCCACTTGCTAGCATAAACCGTTCTGGTGGATGACTTCAAGGAAGCTATTAAGATATCTCTGACAGGATCAGAGATCATAGGAAGCCTGGCTAGGGAAGGAAGTGGAGCAACCAAGCAGTGAGGTTGAGAGAACGAATGGCCTGGTGCTGTTGACCCGTTTGGTGGATCAGAAGATCCGGAACTGGGTCCAGATGCCAAGGCTGCACCGGTGATGATGCAGAGTCAGAAACCAAATTTGTCGAGGCCAGTAAGGGGCAATGAGAATCAACTTGGCCCTCAAAACGGTAGCTTTCTGAATGATCTGTGGAATTAAGGGGAAAGGAGGAAAAGCGTACAGAAGTCCCCGGGGCCAATCCTGGGTTAGAGAGTCTCTCAGGGGTTGGCCTGGTAGGGGAAAGAGGGTGAAGAAGTCGGGCATTTGTTGTTTTGGGGTGTAGCAAAAAGATCGCAACAAGGGGTGCCCCACTTCAGAAATATCTCGTCCACTATTGATTGATTGAGAGACCACTCGTGAGGCATGAGAATGGCTCTGCTCAACCTGTCCGCTAAGATTTTGGACCTGCCGGGGATGTGCGTTGCTATCAGAAACCGATGAGAGGAGATTGCCCATTGCCAAAGTCTGAGAGCTTCTCGACACAAAGGATAGGACCTGGCCCCTCCCTGCTTGTTGATGTACCAGACCACAGACATGTTGTCCGTTTGAACTGCAATAGTCCCCGCGGGAAGAAAGTCGTTGAGGGCTTGCAACGTTAAAAGCACCGCTCTCATCTCCAGGACATTTATGTGCAGATGGTATTCTATGGGTTGCCACGTCCCGTGGACCATCCTGCCCTGATAATGCCCCCCCCACCCGATCAGAGAGGCATCCGTAGTGACTGTGGCAACCGGAGGAGGGGGAACAAATGGTCGGCCCTGATGAAGTAGAGGGGAAGATATCCACCAGGTTAGATGAGTCCTGCACGATTGTGTAACTAAGATTTCGTGCCTCATAGGAAGGCTCTGGAACGACCACTGAGTGAATAACATCCACTGCAGAAGACGCATGTGGAAGCGAGCCAATGGTAGAAGTACAATGGCCGCAGCCATAAGACCTAGAACTTTCAGAATCAATCTGGCTTTGACTTTGCTGCTCTGCAATAAAATCCGAACGTATTTTTGGATGTCCAGAATTCTCTGATCTGTTAGTCTGGCTAACAAACTGACGGTGTTTAATTCTGCGCCTATAAAGATGATAGATTGGCAAGGCAGCAGAGAAGATTTTTCGAAATTCACTGATATTCCCAACCTTTCGCAAAGCTGCAGAGTGTAGTCTCTGCTCTGAAGAAGCTGATGCTTGGTGGTGGCGGAGAGGAGCCAGTCGTCTAAATAAGGAAACACCTGGAATCCTTGGCGTCTCAGATGAGCTGTGACCACTGCCATGCATTTGGTAAACACTCTGGGGGCTGAAGTGAGGCCAAAGGGCAGGGCTCTGAAATGATAATGACTGGTCCCTAGCCGAAAGCGGAGAAACCTCCTGGAGCGCCTGTGTATCTTTATGTGATAGTACGCGTCCTGAAGGTCTATCGAGCACATCCAGTTGTCCTTGCCCAGAAAGGGCAGAATGGACTGAAGCGTGACCATCCGGAATCTTGCCTTCTTGACAAATCTGTTTAGATTGCTCAGGTCTAAAATTGGTCTCCAATCTCCCGTCCTTTGGGGACCAAAAGAATCTCAGTAGACGCCGGATCCTACTTGGTCTGCTGGAACAGTCTGGACGGCTCTTTTTTCTAGGAGCTTTGAAACCTCCTGTTTTGCCAAATCCCTTTGACCGGGTGAGATGTCTGGAAGGGATTGGTGAGGTACGGGATACCTTTCGAAGGGGATTTTGTAATCCTCGGATATGATCGACTGTACCCACATATCTTGTGAAAGGGAACGCCAGGCTACTGGGTACAGCGATATCCTTCCCCCGACTGCCTCCAAGGGTGGACAGTCAGGCAACACCTCAGGGATGCTGAAAGGGCTTCTCAGGAAGAGACTCCCTGCTTCCCTGATTCTGAGGACCCCCTCTGCCTCTAGGGCGGCGTCTATTATTGTTACCCCCTCTGCCTCTGGGGGTAAACTGACCACGCGTGTCCGGCGCTGCTCCTTGGGCTTTACGGAACCACATCTTTCCTCCTTTCTGACCCTTGGGATAGGGTCTAGAAGGGGTGGAAAAATGGACTCCAACGGCAGAAAGAGTTTTGCCGTCTTGTTCACACCTTGTCAAGGTTTCCTTCACCTGAGGTCCGAACAAAGCCAAACCGTCAAAGGGGGTATTGGTGAAGGACACCTTAAAGGGGTCCGCGAAATTACAAAGCCGCATCCAGGCTTGACGTCTAAGAGCCACTCCTGTGCCTGCAGCTCTGCTCGCTCCATCGGCTGCATAGGATATGAGCCGCATGGAGGAGTTGGTTAAAGAATTTAGGATTGCTAGCTGTGAGGCAATCTTGTCTTGAGCCCCAGCAGCTGAAGGATCCTGAACCACTTCACCTAGTTCCTTGAGAATATCTCTTTGAAGTCTGGTGAAATGACAAAGGTAGTTCAGCGAACGCATAGCAAAGGTCACTGAAGAAAACATCCGCTTGCCATACCTGTCCATGGTCCTAGAATCTTTGTTAGGAGGATGGACAGGCACTGAAGGATCCGCAAGTTCCTTCTTGGTGGCCGCCACCACCATAGCATCCACAGAGATGCCCTTAGAAAGAAACTGCTTGTCTGAAGGGGCCGTAATAAATTTGGATGGCCTCCTGGGGACCGGTTCCACAGAATCTGGAGCTGCCCACGCCTTCCGAGCCACTACCTGCATAAGTGGGTCGAAAGGCGGAGACACCTAGGAGGTGGAGGGTCGGGATCCAAAAGCCTCCAAGTATACCGACTCATCCTTGGAGGGGTCAATGGAGGGCCAGTTCCCCCTCTGTTTGAGGAGTTCAAGGATGTCTGAAAAGGAGACATCCTCAGAGGGGGACCGTGGGGAACCCTCCGACTCATCTAAGTCAGTATCAGATGTTGTAGACTCAGGGGAGTCTGTGTGTTTCCTCTTACGCCTCTTCCGAGGGGTTCCCTATGGGATCAGGAGAAACCTCGGAAGAGGAAGTTATTCCCAATGGGGAAACCTGGGGCGATGGATCCCTGGGCCTGAGAGCAAGAGGCTGGCAAGAGACATCAACAGGCACTGAAGAGGGAGGAGCTAAAGGGATGGACCGTTGACCTGGCTCAGGTGCCAGGACACTCCTCATCACCTCAAAAGCTCCTCTCCCAGGGAGGCCAGAATATTCCCGTTCCGAAGAAAAAGGAATTCCCGGCTCCACTGAGAGAGAAGGCTCCGAGGCCGATGTCGGTGTCGAGCTTACCAAAGCCGAAGCCCCGAGAGGGAGAGCGGGGTCGGACAAGGGTCCGATGCCACTAGCCCCCTCGGAGCCGACAAGGGAAACTCGACGACCGGATCCCCCCAAGGAAGGTCTCATGGAGGAGATCGGAGCCGAAGACGACGGAGCCGAAAGGGGATGTATCGGTTCCGGCGCCGACACGGTCGCTGTCCTGAGAAGCTCCGGCTCCGAACTCTGGAGGGGAGTCGGAGGAGGAAGTTCAAGGGGGAGAGCAATAGCCGAAGTCTGCTGAGACGGGCTATGGAGCATTTGGGCTAGTGCCTGTGACTTCAACAGCCTGCTTACCACCCTCTCTAAATCGTGGTCAGACAGCCTGGAAGATCTCGAAGATCGGCTCCGATGACTCCGCTCCGACAAAAGAGGAGACCTCGGAGCCGAGTGGATAGATTCCAAAGAAGGGGACCGAGATCTCTTCTTGGACGAAGCCATCGGAGCCGACGTCCTCTGGGATCCAGATGGAGGCGAAGGCTTCTCGGCTCCGATACTGGATAACACGTCGGCTCCAGCCGGAGCCGACAAGGCAAGTAGATTGAGTGTCGGAGCCGGTAGGAACCGACACTACCACATCAGAAGTAGAAAGATCGGCTCCAGCCGGAGCCGATCTCAACTCCGAAGGAGTCGGAGCCACCGGGGAAGGCTTAACTACTGTAGCCTGAACCTTAGGTGGCTTTGAAGGTTTACTCGGCCCAGTTTTAGTGGGTGAACCTTCTGGCTTTAATAAGCCACGGAGGATCAATTTGTTCCTCCTCTCCTGCAGGACTCTCTGGCTAAAATAATGACATATGGCACAGGAGTCCTGCAGGTGTAAAGGCCCCAGGCAGTAAACACAAGAAGTGTGACCGTCTGTCAGAAACATTTTCTGACAGCACGAGTCACACTTCTTGAAGCCTGAGACCTTTCCTTCCTTAGACATAGTCCAAGTAAAAAACAACACTCACACACCCCAAACAGTCACACTATTAATCCCAACAAAAACACACACACAGATAGGGATTAAGAAAAAAGGCCTAGGCCTAACTGAAAAATTAAACTTAACTATATAACTAGAAAGTTTTAAATATATGGGGAAATAGGGTGGGCTGTAGAAACACTACAAACTATGAAATAGGGCAAGGGAGAGATAAAACCCTGACTAAACTGTTTGAAATTCAAACTTACCTGAGCTGGCAAAAAAGAGACCTCTTCGCAAAGCGGCAAACGAGATCTGAGGTAGTCTCGCCTTGCATCATGGGATATAGGGTTGCCTCGAGCTGGTAAAAGGAGTTCTCAAGCTAAGCAAGTGCCGAGTCGGAGCCGAGGATCGGCTCCGAACCCCATCCAGCAAGAATGAAGGCGAGATTGACAACTGAACATCTTAAGAATAAGGGGTTGAAGAAAAGGGTATGGAGCTAAGTGAATAAGGATTCACTAAAAATACTATAAAGAATAAAATTTAGGGAATTGGATCTAAATATCCTCACAAATAACAATATAAAATCACTTACCGGGAGCTGGTAAAAAAGATGACCTCATTAGCGAAGCGGCAAACGAGATCTGGGTAATTACCGCCTTGCATCATGGGATATGGGGCTGCCTCAAGCTGGTAAAAGTGACTCTCAAGCTTAGCAAGTGCCGAGTCGGAGCCGAGGTTCGGCTCCGAACCCATCCAGTAAGAATGAAGGCGAGATTGACATCTTAACATAGAATGGTCCCAACATATTTAGGTTGTTGCATCCAATGGATAGCTTAACATGCATCTGTAAAAAACTCCACTCCTTCACACGAACTAAGAAACAAGCCAAGAAGCCGAAACTGCAGAGAATGTTGCTGTAAACTTTATTCCAACATGAACAATTGTAAAATAAACTTGCAGTTTTACAATTGTTCATGTTGGAATAAAGTTTACAGCAACATTCTCTGGTGTTTCGGCTTCTTGGCTTGGTTCTTAACATGCATCTATTCTAGTAGCTATTTGTATGATGGACTAACAAAACATTTTTGATACAGCAGCATAGTTTTTTCCTTTGGCTAAGAAGTTGTATCTTATTCCATTAAGAAATAAAACAATTCTAAATCCCTCCTCTTCTGCTCAGATATCTATCAATAACACGACTTCTAAACTAATACTGCCAAGGGAACACATTAGGTATGTGCTAAACTCCCTACACACACACACACACACACACACACACACACACACACACACACACACACACACACACACACACACACACACGCACACACACACATTCTACTTACTATAGCAGTGAAGGCTTTTGGAGGTTCACTTGTAGGAGAATTTTCAGTCCAGGGGTATTTCTGTTCTGGGTTCAAAAGATCTATTATTCTTCTGGTAAGCAAATGATTGGAGGGTACAGCTCACACACCTATAGATTCACCATCAACCTATCAGGCAAGAGATTAAGGCTTTTTCATCCACACCTTCTTTCTTTTAGTTATTAAAAATCAGCAACTCCACCACATAATAATTTAATATATGGGGTAGAAACTTCTGCCTATATCTATTGTCTCCAAGTGTACTTGTCTAGGTATCAGACTGTTAGGAGACTTAACTACAAGGTTAGAGAATTTCATACAAGTCTATACTCAAATAGTTAAAATAAATTTCATGTGTAGAAGGCAGTTACACCTTCCCTTTCTTATTAAATTCCAACTAGTCAAAATCTTAATTTCTCGTCACACATATTCTACATATGGTCCATTCTAAATATACCGAACATTTTCAGACTTGCGTAGCAAACTATCTCTGGGACAATACTGTACCTAGGATTTATAGAGAAAATTATTTATATGCAAAAGTAACAGGTGTCTGGGCTTGTCAAGCTTTTATCACGATGTTATAGGCTCTCTGGGATGGCAATATGTAAGAGTTAAATCCAAACCTTGGTCTAGCATGGCTTGTGGTACAACTGGAGATGAATTGCATGCTAGGTGACTCATGTGGGATCATGAGTTACTGGAGGGAGGGCTTTAGAATAGGCTGAACTTTATACAGGTGACAAGCACTATCATACTGGCCAATCTTCATATTTTCATAATTGAATACTACGCTAACTGCCCTGAAAGGCCATTTTAAGCCTAGCCAATAACAGTACTTCTACAATGGACCTTACTACCTCACATGATCTACTTCTGTAAAACTAAGCCCTAGCTCTGCCATACTATCTTAAACTACAGGTCACCGACACATAGAAGTTATGTTCTTACCATAACGTTCCATGTTAGTTGTCTTCTTCTCGCCTTCTTCTTGCTGGATGGGTTCGGAGCCGACCTCGCCCGACTGCCACTCTAAAAGCTCGAGAGTTGGTTCCACCGGCTCGAGGCTCCCCTTATATCCCACAATGCTAGGCGAGAGTTACCTCAGATCTCGTTTGTAAGCTAACCCCAGCTTATAATAGTAACAGAATCATTCTAAAACAGAATCCACCTCTAATAACAGGAAGAAGAAGGGTGACCTACATCCTGATCCAGGAAATATGCACAACAGCATACGCCTAAGAAAGAGGTGGTAGAAAGAGAGGTCACGATCACAACTCCTCTAGGTCTGTCCAGGCCAGGGGGAAGGAGGGTGGGACGCAAGAAGAAGGCTAGAAGAAGACAACTAACATGGAACGTTATGGTAAGAACATAACTTCTATATGTTAAGTTGTCTATCTCGCCTTCATTCTTGCTGGATGGGACCGCCCCTAGCACCTTGTCCCGGGTGGCCTAACGGAACAGACTCCTGAGAACAGTGGAACCAAAATTAGCTCTATGTCTAGAAGCTAAATCCAACTTATAATGAGAAATAAAAGTGTGAGGAGTAGCCCAAGTAGCAGCTGCACAAATGGTGTCAATAGGCAGTCTGTCTTGGAAGGCTAAAGAAGAAGCCAAAGCTCTGATGGAATGGGCTTTTGGTATATTAGGCAATTTTGTTGTCTAATTTCATATACCAGGGAAATCAAAGATGTTAGCCATCTGGATAATGATACCTTTGAAACTGAAAGTCCCTTTCTGCTTTCCGCATAGGAGACAAACAGCTGATCAGATTTTCTGAATTGTTTTGTTCTATCCAAGTAGTACCTCAATTGACGATGAACATCCAGGCAGTGTAATTTGTGTTCAGACCTATTGGAATACTCTGGAAAAGACAGGAGGTCAATGCTTTGGTTTAGATTTGATGTCGAGACCACCTTAGGCAAAAGGACGGGTTAGTTCGTAAGGATACTCTGTCCTTATGAAACAAAAGATAAGGAGGACGACAACTGAGTGCTTGAAGCTCTGAAACTCTTCTAGCTGATGTAATAGCTACCAGAAAAGAGTTTTCCATGATAACAATTTCAAGGAACAGGAAGCTGCAGGTTCGAAGGGAAAGAATCAAAGAAGCAAGAACTAAATTTAGGTCCCAAGGAGAAGGAGGATTTCTTATAGGAGGTCTGAGAAGAAAACTCCTTTCAAAAAGGCTTTGCAAAGTTTGTGGGACATTAGGGCAGATTCAGAAATACCCACATGGAAGTTAGAAATAGCTGCCAATTGAACCTTAAGTGTAGATGGAGATGAACCTGCATGGAAGAGTTCAGCTAGAAAATCAAGGACTAGTTGGATGGAAGCGGTGAAAGGATCTATGTCCTTTCCTTGTGCCCAATATGAGAAGCGTTCCACTTACTCAAATAAATCTTTCGAGTGGAAGATTTATGGGAAGCTATCAATATATCTCTAACAGAGTGAGATAATTGAGGAAGCCTGGCTACGGTTGGAACTGGAGGAACCAAGCAGTGAGGTTCAGAGAGGGGAGGGAGCGATGAAATTGACCCGACTGATGGATCAAAAGATCTGGAACTAGGTCCAGATTCCACGGTCGCTCCAAGAGAAAACGATGTAGAAAGGGGAACCACACTTGTCGAGGCCAGTAAGGAGCAATGAGGATCAAGGATGCCTTCTGAGCGATAGCTTTCTGAATTACTTGAGAGATCAGTGGGAAAGGAGGGAATGCATACAGAAGTCCCCGGGGCCAAACTTGGACTAGAGCGTCTCTGCTGGGTTGGCCTGGTAAAGGGAATAGAGTGAAATATTCTCTGCACTTGCTGTTTTGGGGAGTAGCAAAAAGATCGCAGCAAGGCTGACCCCACTTGAGAAAAAATTCTCTCACTACAGAGTCTTTCAGAGACCACTCGTGAGGCATGAGAATAGCTCTGCTCAACTTGTCCGCAATATGATTGGACTTCCCGGGGATGTGCGTTGCTATCAGAAAACGCTGAGAAGAAATCGCCCATTGCCACAGTCGCTCCAAGAGAAAACGATGTAGAAAGGGGAACCACACTTGTCGAGGCCAGTAAGGAGCAATGAGGATCAAGGATGCCTTCTGAGCGATAGCTTTCTGAATTACTTGAGAGATCAGTGGGAAAGGAGGGAATGCATACAGAAGTCCCCGGGGCCAAACTTGGACTAGAGCGTCTCTGCTGGGTTGGCCTGGTAAAGGGAATAGAGTGAAATATTCTCTGCACTTGCTGTTTTGGGGAGCAGCAAAAAGATCGCAGCAAGGCTGACCCCACTTGAGAAAAATTTCTCTCACTACAGAGTCTTTCAGAGACCACTCATGAGGCATGAGAATAGCTCTGCTCAACTTGTCCGCAATATGATTGGACTTCCCGGGGATGTGCGTTGCTATCAGAAAACGCTGAGAAGAAATCGCCCATTGCCACAGTCTGAGTGCTTCTCGACACAGGGGGTATGATCTGGTTCCGCCTTGTTTGTTGATGTACCACACTACAGACATATTGTCTGTCTGGATTGCAATTGTTCCCAAGGGAAGAGAGTCTTGAAGGGCTTGCAACGCTAAAAGCACTGCTCTCATCTCCAGAACATTTATGTGCAAGTGGCATTCGTTTGGTTGCCATGTGCCCTGGACTGTCCTGCCCTGATAATGCCCCCCCCACCCGATCAGGGAGGCATCCGTTGTCAGTGTAGCAACCGGAGGAGGTGGAACAAAGGGTCTTCCCGACAGGAGCTGGGGGGAAGACATCCACCACATGAGATGCTTTTTGCACACCTGCGTGATCACAATGGTGTGAGACATTGGAAGTTCCTGATATGACCATTGAGTAAAAAGCATCCACTGAAGGATCCGCATGTGGTATCTGGCTAATGGAAGGAGAGGTATGGCCGCTGCCATGATTCCCAACACCTTTAGAACTAACCTGGCTTTGATTCTGTTGTTGTTGAGAAGGAGTGATACCAATTTGTAAATGTCTGATATCCTTTGGTGTGTTAGCCTCGCAGACATGTTTATAGTATCTAGATTTGCGCCTATGTAGGTAATAGTACGACAAGGCGACAAAACAGACTTTTCGCAATTTATTGAAATACCCAGTTTTTGACAAACACGAAAAGTATAATCTCTGGCCATCAGAAGGAGATGCTTGGTGGGAGCTGTGAGGAGCCAGTCGTCCAAATATGGAAACACCTGGAATCCTTGTCGTCTCAGGTGAGAAGCTACCACTGCCATGCATTTGGTAAACACCCGGGGGGCAGTGGTGAGACCAAAGGGCAGGGCCCTGAACTGAAAATGACTGGTTCCCAGCCTGAAGCGGAGGAATCTTCTGGAGCGTCTGTTCATTTTTATGTGATAGTACGCATCCCGAAGGTCTATAGAGCACATCCAGTTTCCTTTGCCCAAAAGGGGAAGGATGGATTGCAGCGTGACCATCCGAAATCTTGTTTTCTTGACTGATTTGTTCAAGACACTGAGATCCAATATCGGTCTCCAGTCCCTTGTTTTCTTTGGTACTAAAAAGAACCTTGCGTAGATTCCGGATCCTTGTTGGTCTGCTGGCACTGGCTGAATTGCTCTTTTTGCATGCACTTTTCATATTTCCAAAGCTGCTAGATCCCTTTGAGCGGGTGGAACATCTGGAAGGGATTTTTTTGACTGATTTGGAAAGCGAAGAAAGGGGATAGAATAGCCTACGGAAATGATGGACTGTACCCATTTGTCTTGAGTCAGGGATAGCCAGGCTTCTGGGTACAGTGACAATCTTCCCCCAACTGCCTCCGAAGATGGGCAGTCGGGCAACACCTCAGGGATGCTGAAAGGGCTTGTCAGGAAGGCTTCCCGATTGCCTGGTTATGCGGACCCCTGCCCCTAGGGCGGCGTCTACCATTGTTATTCCCACCTCTGCCTTTGGTAGGAAAACGACTCTGTCGTCAGTGAAGTCCCTTGAGATTGTTTACGGAACCACATCTTTCCACCCTTCTGGCCTTTGGGGTAAGGCCTGGAAGGAGTCGAAACGGACTCCGACGGCAGAAAGGGTCTTGCCATCAGTCTCGCACCTAGTCAGGGTTTCTTTCACTTGAGGACCAAAGAGAGATGATCCATCAAAGGGAGTTCGGAAAGACGCCTTGAAAGGGTCCAAAATTGCATAGCCGCATCCAGGCGTGCCTACGTAAGGCCACACCTGTCCCTGCGGCTCTGCTGCTCGCTCCATCAGCCGCGTAAGAAAGGAGGCATGGAGGAGTTGGATATGGAATTAAGGGTAGCCAGCTGCGTGTTCATCTTGTCTTGAAACCCGCAGCTGTAGGATCCTTTAACATTTCACTCGCTTCTTTGATCAAGTCCCTTTGAAGACGAGTGAAATGGCACAGGTAGTTCAGCGAACGCATGGTAAATGTCGCTGAGGAGAACATCCGCTTCCGCACCTATCCATGGACCTAGATTCCTTGTTAGGTGGATGGACAGGTACTGAAGGATCAGCCAGTTCCTTCTTTGTGGCAGCAGCTACCACCATAGCATCCACAGAAACTCCTTTTGTTAAAAATTGCTTGTCTGCTGGAGCTGTGATGAACTTAGAGGGTCTCCTGGGAGTGGGGTCCACTGAATCAGGAGCCATCCATGCCTTCTTAGCAACCACCTGCATGAGGGGGTCGAAGGGAGGGGACACCCAGGAGGTGGAAGGACGAGAGCCAAACTCCTCAAGATACACAGATTCGTCCCTCCAAGGGTTGAGGGCTGGCCAATTTCCCTCTGTTTCAGGATCTCCAGAATGTCTGCAAATGAGACATCTTCAGAAGGGGAACGGGGGGAACCCTCAGAATCATCCAAATCTGTGTCTGACGTGATGGACTCAGGTGAGTCAATGTGTTTCCTCTTACACTTCCTCTTCCAAGGGGGCTCTTCTGCCAAATCAGGAGAGGCCTCGGAAGAGGATGAAATCCACAGGGGCTCCTGAGGAGCTGGCTCTCTGCGGTCCGGGATGAGGGAGTGAGTCGACTTACCCTGAGGCAGCATAGAGGGAGGGGCGGACGGAGACTGTGGAGTAGAGCCAGGCTCTAACACACTCCGCATGACCTCGAATGCACCCCTGTCAGGCAGAGCCAGAGGTCCCCGCCCGAGGAGCTAAGACCCCTCGGCACCGACAGTGATGGCTCCGAGGCCGATGTCGGAGCCGAACTCACCAGCCGAAGCCCCGAGGAGAGGGGGGAGAGGGGGACAAGGGTCCGATGCCACTCACCCCTCGGAGCCGACGAGGAAGTCCGCGCCGAGATTCTTCCAAAGAAGAAAAGCGACGACGGAGCCGAAGACAATTGTATCAGCTCCGACGTAATCACAGTCTCGGTTCCGACGCGACCCGGCTCCGAACTCAAGAGAGTCGAAGGAGGCAAAAGTTGATGGACGGGGCAGGCATCGACTGATGAGTCGGGCTATGAAGCATCTGGGCTAGTGCCTCGGACTTAAGTAGTCGACTCACTACCCTCTGAAGGTCATGATCCGACAGCCTCGATGACCTAGAGGAGTGAGACCTTTGGCTCCGTTCAGACAGCAGGGGAGATCCTGGAGCCGGATGAACGGAGCCAAGAGATGGTGACCTGGACCTCTTCCTAGTTGTCGGCTCAAGGTCTGGTCGGAGCCGACACGGGAACTTCAATAACCTCGGCTCCGGCCGGAGCGAGGAGCCACAGAAACTGTGGACTGAGACTTATCGGCTCCAGCGGAGCCGATAAAGGCAAAGGTTGAGAAACCTGAGGTCTCGGCTCAGATGCGGGCCGGAGCCAAGAAATAGATGCCTTAGAGGGCTTCCCTGTTGAAACAGACAGGGAATCCTCTGGCTTCAGTAAGCCTCTAAGAATTAATTTATTTTTTCTTTCCTGCAGAACCCTGGGGCTGAAGCCATGGCACACAGCACAGGAGTCCTGCAGGTGCAAAGGCCCCAGACAATAGACACAAGAAGTGTGAGCGTCTGTCAGAGACATTTTCTGACAGCACGCATCACACTTCTTGAATCTGAGACCTTTGCTTCTTTAGACATTTTGTCTGACAGGTGTACACAAACACGCACACAAACACACAAGTTATACCCTGTCAGGTAAACACAATAATTTTAGTAGTAATACTAGTAATTTAAAACTACAATAAACTAGAATAAACTACAATAAACACACACACTCCACTAGGGAAGGGAAGGCCTATAGGCCCAAGGGAAGAACCAAAGGTTCTTGGGGAAAGAAACGGAAAATATTTTGGGTAGGGAATAAAGTTTTCTAACCTACACTAACTAAGTAAAAATATTAACTTAAAGGGGTTTTAAAGACTAATTTTCACAAGAAAAATAGTACTCACCAGGAACCGGTAGAAACAACCAACCTCGAAGCTGTAGCGGCAAACGAGATCTGAGGTAACTCTCGCCTAGCATTGTGGGATATAAGGGGAGCCTCGAGCGGTGGAACCAACTCTCGAGCTTTTAGAGAGTGGAGTCGGAGCCGAGGTCGGCTCCGAACCCATCCAGCAAGAATGAAGGCGAGATAGACAACTTAACATTTATTGTTTTAAACACCTACCTCTGTATCACCTCATATCTTTGTAAATCAAAAACTGGAATCTCAGTTTTTGTGATTTCATATAAGACATTCCATCTATTAATTCTAGCTCACAAATCTTTTCCTAACAGGAAACCACTGTATGCAAGAATTTATATGTGAACTAAGTCCTATTGGCTTTGTTAACTTGTGCTTACGATAGCTATAGGGAAGAATGATTCATTATATGTGTTATATATATTTAATTGTATGTATTGTACTCTGTCTTGTCAAGTTTTACCCTCTGTATTGATTCTACATATGTAACTGTAACCTTTTGTTTTGTCCTTCTTACATTTTGTTGATTGTATGTGGAGCTTTTCTCTCCCAGGCCTCCGATGAAAATGGGTTTCACCCAGTTGGACTTTCCTGATAAACAAATGTAAAATGAATGAATAAATAAATAAACAAACCTGTACCCTGTGCCTATGAAGTGAAGACCTTAACCATTATGCTAAACCCACCCACAAAAGTTAAGACTCAAACCTTTTTCTTTGTGAGATAAACATTCTAACTATTATGCTAACCACCAAGGTAATCCAACTACCGTTTGTAGGAATAGAACCCACAGATGTCTGCACCAAAAGAAAGTGCACCACTTGTTGAGCTATCATAGCAAGACTGCAGTGTCCTGTTGACAGGACTGGGTTAAGAAAGGCTTTATAACCCTTGTGGCTTTCTGCGATTCTTATGGCTGGAAAACTTAAGAAATATGTAAATTGTCAATGCATGCATGACAATATAAAACAAATGTAACATACATAGCTTTCTTCCATTGTTTCAGGTAAGATCTCTCCTAAGCTAAATGTTTTAGTCTATGAAAACTTCCTTAACACTTCCTAAGCAATTAATCAGAAGGTAAAAGCCAAAGATGTATTTGACCATATTACATGAAATAACTATAGATGTCAGTGACCTAAGACTTCAGTGGCAAAAGTTGATAGAAGTTTTTTACACAAATAAAGTGGTCTAAGATTGCTCTTGAAATATCTAAAGCTAACCTTCCCCTCATAGCTTCATTAATCCTGATGTACCTATAGCAGCACTCATTAGCTAGATTACGATCAAGGGGATGGTTTTCCATTAATTAATGTTGGAACTATTGACAAAAAGAAGCTAATTATATGCATATGATTTTAACATGCCAAGGGGTTAACAGAAATGGGGAATGAATCACAGATAGCACCAAACAGGCTTCTAAAATCCCCTTACCAGACAGCTCAGACCATGCGTTTTCCATACTAGGTAGAAAACTACAAGAATTTAACATACAGAGTATTACATATACCTGCATTATCTTTGTTGTGGCAACTATGTTGGCTAGCCTAATGTAGTGTCAGTGACACAACAGGTAGCTTACTGACATATGGTGCGGAAGGCTGTAGGTTATATTCCCACACCAGGTAGGTGGATTGATGACACTGCAGTGCAACATAAGAAGGATACTGCACTCATGAGTGCGTCATCCTTCAGATGAGACGTTAAACTGAGGCCCCATCTGCCTGATTTGATGGTAGGTCAAAGTGGGTGTAGAAGATCCCATGGCACATATCAAAAAGAGAACAGGACATTCCCCAACACCTTGGCCAAATATCCCATAGTACTATACATACCACCTTGGGTCTCCTGTGAAAAAAAGCCTACTAGTCTAGTGGGACTAACCTGGCTAACAAAGGATAAATAAATAAATGGTATTTTCAAATCATATAAAAACGGAACCTAGAAACTAGATCAGCACTTTATATATCCTTAGCTACAGAAATAAGTTTTGGAAGAATAAGAATATTAATGTGAATGAATAGGATATATAGTGGTACATATTTCACTGTTTAGATATTCATATTTGTTGTATGTCTTAATGATGTTCGCTAAATTCATATTTGAACTTCAAGTATAATGCAGATTTGTTGAAGTTTGTAAATATGTGTTATGGTTGTTTGTTATAAATGGTTCAATAAATTCTTAGATGTTTAGAAAGAAAGCTATTGCCTTTTACTCAAGTCTATCTCTACAGCTTTCGTTGACACTAATACATGATCCAGTATAAAGACTGGTTAAACAGATTATCTCAGGGGTACCAAAGGACTCTATTATCTTTACCCATTTAATTTACATTTTTATTAACTAAATTAATCATGAGCTTCTTGAACTTTAATATTACTCTGCCTGTCAATAATATGAGTATAACTAGGAAGTCCATCTATTGGACAGATCTGAGAGAGAGCTCTACCAGACAACTACTGTTCATGTTCAAAAAAAGAAAACAAATCTAAAATCTACTGTGTTGATCCTTCAAACCAATACTTTTTGCACACATACTAAGCACCTTCATGTATTAACATGCAGATTTCTTCAAACTGTTGCTAACAGATAAAACTCAGCTATAACTGGCAAGAGGTTCCTTACAACTGTGGTAAATAACTAACTCCTCACGTGACCGACATTTCTGAAGCTTACTATCCAAAGTTATTACACTGCAATTATTTTAATGAAAGTAAAATTGAGGAATGTTGTTGTTTTATTCAAATATTCCAGAAATCTTACTAGCAAATTATTCTCACCACTCCAGATAAAAAAAATTATCAACAATAAAATGCACATTCTTTTTCCAAAAAGTGGAAAACTCACTGTCATAAAAATACAAGCCCTCCTAGTGTGCCAACATGATATTAGTTAAATTGAGGGTCATAGCAGCCCCCATGGCCACCTCTTCAATTTGCTGGTATTTTTTATTAAAAATAAACTAGATGTGTTTAAAACTGCTGCCATACATGAAGTGATAAAGTCAACTTTTCTATCACTATACATCCAGTTTTTTAGGCAAATCTTTAAACCAGACCAGTTTCATGTGGAATGACTGTTTATAGACTGTGAATATCAGCTGTCAATAAGTAATCTTGACTTGTCACTGTAATGTTCTTAAACTTGCTGATATGATCAGCAGAATCTAATATGAAAGATTTAATATTTCCTGCAATCGGTTGCAGTTTATATTCAGCAAATACAGTAAACTTTTTTTTGTTTTAGAACCCACTGTTGACACTACCAGTCTTAACATTCTTATATCTTTGTGTTATAATCACATGCATCCATCAGCACTATGGCCCCGTCCTTATCAGACATCATGATCTGTATTTTAGCGTCATTAGATACGTGGTGGTGGTGCTGCGGTAGCGTTGTTGCCTCACAGCAAAACGTTGTCCTGTTCAATTCTCAACCAGAGAGTCTTCTGTGTGGAGACATGCGTGAATGGGCATACCTTCATTGAAGGTTGTGCGTCAGGGCCGGCAACTCGGCACATAAAAATCTACTGCCAATCATTAGCAGACCGGAGTTCCACTGTGGCAACCCCTAACTGGAGAAAGCCGAAAGACACAACAACAACAACAAAAGATATGTTTAATTTCACATTTTTTTCTTCAACACAAAGATTATATAACATTCACTTATACTCATTCAACAGAGGAAGAATGGTAAACATTCTTTGTACAGACATAGTTTGAAAAAGTTTATTTTTATGTGCTAGATGCAACAAAACCTGCTGTCAGAGGGTGCAGATGCTAAGCATACCTCTCAACTGTCCAGATTTTTGCAGAATGTTCAGATTTTTGCCTCATATTTTTGGTCCGTTTCTCCTAAAGTTTGTGGTTTTCTGGCAAATCACTTGTAAATCACTAAGGACTGACGTCAGAAAATAATGGCAAACATTTGATTTTCAAACTCCGTATCCTACAGAAAATTAATGTTAATGCAAAACTTGTTATTCTATCAATTTTCTAAGCTTGTAAGAGCAATATTTAAAATGTGTCCCTATTTTTGGCCCTTTGACTCCCCCCCCCATTATTTGTGGCTTTGTCCAGATTTCTTGCTCTAAGAAGGTGAGAGGTGTGATGCTAAGAACATGTCAGACACCAAGAATATGGGTGGAAAATAAGATTAAAGGCCACATATTCATAAGCTTAAATGACCATATTCATTTTAAATGTGTTTTGAATAAACAAAGGCTTAAGATTACATATGAGAACTGAATTTCAAGAAGGGACTTGACTGGATGTGTCTTATATGATGTCTTTTTTTGCTGTTTTATGATCTGAGTTTTTTCTGGTAGTCAGAGTATGTAAATAGATGAAACTGCTCAGTCCATGTGTAATAAAGTGTTGGTTTGAAGGAACAACACAGTGGATTTCAGATTTTTTTTCCTTGATTTTATGATAAATCGTAGATGCCTGGTTGGTCTAAGCCCACCTACTGTGCTCTCTGCCTGAAATCCATCACACATCCTTACTTTCTACACACTGCATAGTAGTGGGAATTTGCTTGTGTCACGTTGCTACTGGCCTATCATATTTATTATAATTTATTGGTTGAGTTGTTAAGATTCATATAGTGGTTTTGTGATACTCCCGTACTTTGACTATGATGTAAAATTATTATAATATGTTTCACAAGAAGTGAAAACATTGTAAACTGTCATTACACTTCTTTTACCTTTTTAACAGTATCATAAAGTGTTTTGTGTTTACATGAGCTTTTATTTGTTTGGAGCCAGCTAAATTTGTTCCAGTGAATGTGGAGAAAATATATGCACCCCTACTCTGTTATTTGCACAGTCAGTTAAGGCTAGCTGGGCAAGGAGAGATGCAGGTAAACTGCAGCACACCCCTTACTGAGTTATAAAGGGCAAGGTGAGCAAGCGGCAGAGTGCATATGTGTGTTTTTCAGAAGCCATGAAAAAAAGTGAACTGTGATTACAATCCCTTTATACAGTATGAGGAAGTGGATGTTGTTCTAAGTTTTTATTTTATTCGGAGCTAGCTAAATGTGTTCCAAGAAGCAGGGGGAAAGTATATATACCCCTATTTCATCCTTTGAACTGTCAGTTAATGCTAGCTGGACAGGAAAAGAGGCAGGAAAATGCAGAACATCCCCCTGCTGAGATATAAAAAGGTACAGTAAGTGAGCAGCAGTGAGCTGAGGCAGCAGTCGATCTTCGAGTCGCCATGGAGATACAAAAACATTGCACAATAAACATGGGATAAAAGGGATAAGAGCCAAGTAGAGAAAGTAGTTTTCCTGGTTTCCCTGGAACAAGCTGATTTGTACTGATTATCAGATCTCACAGAAAGAAGATGTTTAAAGAAGTGTATTATATGTAATATGTACACTAATGAGGTTAAGAAGATGGACACTAATAATAAAAATAGTAATAATAACAACTAATAGTCGTAAGAAATCTAAATATGTTCTGCAATTATATGAAGTGCAAAGAGTACAAAGAAAATGCAATGATAGTGAGTTGCAATGAATGTAATTGAGAGGATATTTACATTTTTGAAAAGGACCTGGGAAGAAAAACTCCCACAAATATAAAATAATTTCATGGCAGTTACATTTAAAGTAATATACAACATGACTTCATGGAGCTTACAATGACACTACCCTACAAAATCAAATATACCCTAAACATGTAAATATCAGAATGTTCAATACTATATATGGAAACACTTTATATGCTCGAAATCCTGAAATATCAAATTTCAGAATCTCGAGCCCATAAAGTGGAAAGGCTAAAACCTCGAACACATAGAAGTGCGAAATTCAAAGTCTCGCATTTCAGAGATGTTGAATTAGTGGTTCTGGTGTTGCGCTGTGTTCATGGATTCATGTAAGTGTTTTATGTTTTAAGGGTTTTGGGTAGGGGCTGAAGTGTGTTAGTGTGTTTTGTTACTGTGGTGTGTGTGTGTGTGTGTGTGTGTGTGTGCGCATGAGGGGGATGTAGCTTGTGTGACGGTGTTTTGTGTGTTTGTGTATGTAGTGCAACCATAGAGTTAGTATATTTACGTAGGGGGGTGTGGGGGGCTGTGGGGTTCGGGGGGGTGCAGCCTCCCCCTGTTTGTACATAGGATTGGGTTGTGTGTTTGTTTGTGGGGAGGAAGGTATGTGTACATGTATGTGTGTGGTGTGTGTGTTTAGTATAGAAGTCGCGATTCTGAACTTCGTGCTTCTGGGTGTTCGAGGTTTTAGCCTTTCCACTTTATGGGCTCAAGATTCTGAAAGTCTATAGAGGGTATTTCTGATATTTTTTTTTTTATCACGGGAGCTGAGGAACATAATTCAGAAGATTTTGCATGGATTGGCAATGTTCAATGTCATGCTGCAACCCCAAATTTGTTGATGTTTGTGTGTGAGCTCTAGCACTTTTTCACTATATTTATTTATTGTTTGTTAACTGGGTTGGTCCAGCTGGGCTTGTGGCCCTTTTTCAGTGGAGACCTGAGGAGAAAAGCTCCAGTACATAGTATAAAATACAGAAGTTCATAACATTATAAAATACAGAAAGTCAGCACATTACAATAGACAAGATATGTTTTTTTTCTCCACAGGTATGAGACCATAGAGTTAAAATATACAACTAAGGGGGGTATGGGGGGATGTATGCCTCCCTACATAAAATCTTTTTATGGCATATATGTCGTAAAGAATTTTTTTGGTGAATTGTTTTTTCAGTCAAATGTACGTTCAGTCATTTGTACCTGCTGTTTTTCATTCACTCAAACATAGCATCTATGAAATGATACAGAACCAAGAGCCTTTATAAGCCTAGCCATGTTAATCCTGGGTTACCCTAATTGTTCTTGGTTAGATGGGTATACTTTACAAATCAGCACTGACTACCCTTGTTCATGAGAGACATGAGTGCCACCTCCAGGGTGAATTTGCAGTGAGCCATCCATTTGTCCAGGTTACTCTTAAATAGGGTCATTGAGGAGCTCTGCTTCACATGAACTGGAAGTTTATTTCACAGCAGCGGCAATCTCTGGGAGACGTACCTGTCTCTCCAGTATGTTCTGTTTATGTCAACTCATCAAGTCTTGCTGATCTGTGCACCATTGATCAATGGCACAAGTGATGATATTTCTGGCAAATTGGTACAGCAGATTGAGGAAAGTTTGTTGGTTTTGTCTGTGTAGCACTGTTATGTACCGGAAATTATGATTCCTTTTTGTGCAATCTGAAACTTGATATATATATATATATATATATATATATATATATATATATATATATAAAGCTGTGGAGGCGTGGAGGTGGTTATTCCTTGCATGAAATGCTACTTTACATTTTGCATGTTCATTGGTGTGTATGGTGTGACCTGCTAGTGTTTGAATCTTTGTTCTGAGGGAGTGAGAGGGGGGTTGTTGGAGTGTAGATTGTGTTTGCATTTGAATAACTTTTGCTTTAGTGTAGAGTGTTTGGGCACATAGTGTTGTGATCATTGTTTATTTCAACTATTCAATATAATTTTATATATATATATATATATATATATATATATATAGAGAGAGAGAGACATACATGCATGCACACACACACACACACACACACACACACACACACACACACACACACACACACACAGACATAATGAAAAAGCAGTTGTGATAAAGTAGACCTATCTTGTTACCTATATATGGATTTTAAAATTAAGTTACAAGCAAATATAGTCAAAGTAGGCAGACATGAGAACTTGGCACTTTATGCAGTATGTTGTTGTTGTTGTGTCTTTCGGCTTATCCCGGTTAGGGGTCGCCACAGCGGAACTCCGGTCCGCTAATGTTTGGTAGTGGATTTTTACGTGCCGAGTTACCAGCCCTGACACACAACCTTCAACAGTATGTACATTTGACAAATACACACTTGACAAAACAAATGCTCTTTTGGTAAACTAAACCTATGAAGACTGACAATATATACTCATCGGTACAGCAGATGTATATACATACACAGAGTTATTTTCCTTAAGAATTATTATTTAGCAATGAGCATGCTGAAATTACACATTTGATTGAATTAATAAAATCAGGGATATGTTTGTAATACTATGCAACATACAAGTGTTTAGATGCAGACATATGTACAGTAAAATGCAGTATTAATTCTACTTAGGGTTTATCTATAAACCTAGGAGCAGATTACCAAGATAAATGGACAGAGGTCCTGAGACAGCTGATTTCAGTACAGTGTGCACCATGTATAGAGAAGGGGCAAGTGAGGATAACAGAACTGCAGTACAGAGATTATCCTAAGTAAATGCAATCATGACATGCTACTGTTTGATATTTGTTGTTCTCCTTAGTACTGTTGTACTGTATTACTATAATATAATTACATATGTTCTTGCAGCGGTGGTGCAGCGGTTAGCGTTGTTGCCTCACAGCAAGAGATTCTCCCATTCGATTCTCGGCTGGAGCGCCTTCTGTGTGGAGTCTGCATGTTCTACCCGCAGTCAAGTGACGTTGACATGCAGGTTGGTGCGTGCGTGAATGGGCATGCCTTCTTTGAAGGTTGGGTGTTGGGCTGGCAACTTGGCACCATAAAAATCCACTGCCAATCATGAGCGGGCAAGTGTGTGCGCGTGTGTGCGTGTGTGTGTGTGTGTGTGTGTGTGTGTGTGTGTGCATGTGTGTCTGTCTCTCTTTTTTCCACTTGTTTTGTAGTACACTAGATCATGGGACATATTATGGTTGCTATTAAAACTATAGCCAGCTTGTTAAATATGTGCAAGCATCATTTGGCTGCCTTGTGTGTCTTGATTTTGCCAATATGAACACTTACATTGTGTATGCACTACACAAGCTGCATGCCAACTCCTTATCCCACATACTATTTCCTGTATTACTGTGATGATGTGGATGAGTTCACACATTTTATTATATACCCCTAATTGCATTGTATTACAAAGTAGTTGCACAACTCTTCTGAGGCAGAATATATGATGTAATGAACATTCCTGTGCTCTGTGATACATTTTAATATTTGAAATCATCATATTTCGCTGCTGCATTGACAGAAATTGGATCAGTACACAATGGTACTTGTCCGTACTAGTCATTTGCAATATGCAAGCAGTTTCCTGATGCTGCTGGTGTTCATTCGTTTAGTTGACTCTGTCTTTGTGACTTCAAATACTTTTGCACACCATGCCCATTTATCAGGAATTACTTCTTAGTTTGTTCAAGGGTATATTCATTATTTCAGTTATGCTGTCTATAAACCTTAGTTCTGCCACTCCTTCTTCTTTTATCGTCAGTCTTTTCCAGCATCAGTACTTTCTCTAGTGAAGCCTGTCTGACTCACATACTGTGTAAAACATGGACTACTGCCTGGCAGTTGGCTTAAAGGATTAAGGAGCTCTTACCATGTTGTTTTCTCTGGCCAACTGGTGCAAAGTTTGATTCTCTTAGCCTCCATTGCCTAACTGTGTGACTCTGAGCAAGTCAATTAACTGAATTCTATTTCCAGGCTGAGTTTGAAAAGGTCTATGGAAAACAGTGCTCTACTCCAAAAAAAAAAAAGAAATAAAATTGCCTGTGAAAATATGTCATTGCAGCATGTCTCTCAATCTCTTAGACCAATAAAGCTGGAAAAGCCAAACTAATAGGGGGACAAAGGCCCCAACATAGGAATAGATATTAGATATTGCTCTTAGAAAGTTGTTAGAATACCAGGATTTGTGTTAGCATGTATTTCCTGTAGGACACAAAGTTTGAAACTCAAATGTATGTCATTATTTTGTGACTTCTGTCCTCAGCAGTCTGCCAAAAAAAAGAAATTATATGAGGAACAGACCAAAATGAGAGGCAAAAATCTGGAAATTCTGGGAAAATCTGGACAGTTGACAGGTATGCATTGCAGTTGCACTGGTTCTAATGAAACTGATTCAAAATGTATAAATTATTTAAATGTTTTTTGGTAACTGATCCACAATTCCTTATTTTTTTTTTTGTCTCTGCCTTTCTCTCTCTCTCTCTCTCTCTCTCTCTCTCTATATATATATATATATATATAATATATATATATAGAATCAATGGGTCTTATTAGTGTGGGACTCAAAAATTTGCTTCATAAAGCCCATCTTTATTTTCCTCCTCTCTTCTAGGAAACAGGCATTCACTAACATTCCACACATGCACCATTTTCCATTGTGTGTGATGCAGGACTTCCACCTGCATCTTTTTAATTTTTTATGCGGCCCTGCTGTTGGTTTCCAACAGAAGGTGATCCAGCAGTGGCTGGTCCCTATCTCTCGCCAAAGAGTGAGTTGTCCTCTGACCACTCAAGCCTAATCCCACCATTGTTTCATTATCCAATACACTGGACTGATGTTGCTTGCAAAATTTCAATTTCTATGACAATGGATGAACAATTACAAAACAGATTCTTAACAACACAGATTGTGCAGTGCACAGTTTTGCATACAGTAAGTTAATTTGCCAAACAGTTCATGGACTACAGGCTGTCTTTCTACATATCTCATAAAGACCATGTTATCTAAAACTAATCAAATAATTTAGTAATTGCTCCAGTTCTGTGGCACAGATGGATGGTGCTCCAGATAACCAGAGTTCATTTACTGACCTGGCCACTGGAAGAGCCAGGTTGGGGGCCAGGACAGGTGCTGCTCTTTGCCCCACATTCCTGCACAGGTGGAGGGATTTGATGATTCCCTCCCCATTTGCAGTACCTCTCCATGGGTAGGCAGAGGACAATTTCTAATAAGCATTGTTGCAGATGTTGGAAGGGACATGAGCATGGATCCCAAGCCAAAATGTTAGTAGCACTAGCAAGACACCTGCAGCAATTGGAGAGACCCCAAAAGTTCCTCACCAAAAGGATAAAGGGACTCCAAAATCTGTCATATGCTGCCAGACTGAAGAAACTCCAGCTCTATTCAGTCGCATACCGTCTGCTCAGAGGTGACCTGTGCCTGACATACAAGGCCATGTCCAACCCGGAATTAATGGACATGCTCCACCTCAAAAAATCCAAATCTACCAGATCCACTAGAGCAAGTGACTTAAACCTTAGCACGGATATAAATAGGACATGCTGGAGGGATAGATTTGTCACCCAGAGACTCCCTATGCTGTGGAATAAAATCCCGGCCCATGTGAGGCAGAGCACCTCGCTGGCTCTGTTCAAGAGAAATCTTGACCGGTGGATGGGAGATCGTAGGTTTACCCCGGGAATCATCTCTGTGTCACTGCTGGACAGAGGCACAACAAACTAATGGGCACAGTATTTTTTAACATAAGGGGTGGCGTAAGCCACAAAACTTTGGGCTAGGCTTATAAATGCCTTAGGGCAGATAGCCTAGTATAAACCTATGAACCTAAGACACACATGGGAGTATGCTCACTCTTGTGCAGGGGAGTATTGGTGAATCCCATGGCGAAAATTGTCTCTACATTACCAGAAAAAAAGGAGTGGTTAGGGACCTATGCCTGAATGACACTGTACCATGGACTGCTCTTGTCTCTCACCTGAAAGAAGAACAAATGAGCACTGGAGCTCTTACATTAGTGGGGAATGAATAGGAAGCCAAGACAGTGGCTCAGTGGTCATTAAGCACAGGGCTAGAAAAAGCACACAGACAAAAAAAGTCATTAAGACTCTGCTGCAGCGAAGAGGTTACCAGTTACTATGAAGTAAAGCAAGATCCTTTTATGGCAGTAAATGGATATTTAATAGTGATATATTCATTCATTAAGCTGAGTATGCATGACATTTTAAGTTGTAATCTAAACAACAATGTTACAATTCTAGAGGTGGTTGTCACATACAATAAGGGATTGTAATGAGCAAGGAGTTGGGAAAAAGGCATAAACTGCAGAAAATTCAGTTAATAAAAAACTAAAGCAAAATGGGTATATTTCACTAATCCTTGACAGAGAAATTGTGACTTGATTAAAACAAAACTAACAAAAAATGCTCCCATGCTGAGAAAAAAATTCCATACTCAAATAATACCTTATTTTAAGCATTAATGATTTCCATTCCTCTTAAAATGTAGAGTTTTCAGAGACAGGTGGTTATGTAGAGTATATGAGGGAACAGTTAAAGCCTGCATAAGTTTGTTACAGAGATTTGTTAAAGGGCCCAGCATGAGCCATACGGCTTGTGCTAAAAAGGCCCTGTTTCCATGATGTGACAATTTGTCAATTAGAGGCATGCTAGCCGAGACAAGGTAAAACCTCTATCATTTAATTTGCATGTCTCTGAATCAAATTTACTACTGCAGTGTACGGACCATTGCTGATCTGCACATTACTGTAGTAACCTGCTGCTTATGCAGACAGTGGCATTCCCTCTAGTCACTCTCCCACAAATACAAGTACACAAACACGAATGTACTAAACGCCCACCACAGTCTCTATACTCTTGCTGACCTGTCTGCCCTCTTGTGGTTCCTGCTCACTCTCGTAATCATTGTAGTCCCCTTATGGCACATATCTAGTATGCCTTGGTGAGTAATGTGTCCCTCCCCAACCTCTATAATACCGAAAGTGCTTTTATGGTACTGCCCCAGTGACTGCTGAATCCCCCCCACCTCTGATCCCTTTAGTACTGTCAGTGCCATCAGGGCAATTAATTATATGTCATCCCTGGTGTTTAGTAACTCACCCCCCCCCCCCCGAGTCCCATACTGATGTTAGTGCTGTTAAGGAACTTAAGTATATGTTATTCCTGGTATGTAGTGATTACCCACCCTCAAGCCCAGTAGCAAGGTCAGGGCTGGTAGTTGGACACAGCCTTTTGACCATGTTCAATACTGGGATGTGGTGGGGGTGGCCATGCTCATCTACATTGCTAAGCAATTTCTTGGATTACTTAGCATGTATATGTACTCCTGGAAGTAGTTTCAGTGGAGAGCACATGGTTAATTAGCATATGTCTCTTGCCTGGACTGCCTCATTAGCATTCAGCATGGCCATGGGGCCAGCCCTACATGATGCTGCTGCTAGAGCACTATGCAGCACTGTATTAAAGCAATGCTGAATTGGGAAAACGTACCACAAAGGTGTACACATTTCAATACCTTCTTAAATCCTGGCCTGTATATTAATTTCTTTATTCTGAGGAAGAATTTGCCCTCATGAAGTATTACCTGGCAGTAGTAATAGCGCCACTAATTAGGGATGTAACTTCTTCAGTCATATTAAATCCAAAATAAGTACGTGAAATGTTTATTATTTATCTCATTCACTTAGATTGCTAAAGCTTTTATAAGAAAAAAAAACCTAGCGCTGTTAAAATGCCCCAAGAAAAGAAATTATACATATATATTTAAGCAGATTTACTGTTCATCAGGAGACAGTCATTAATGTCAGTATTATTTAGTAATGCTGTCTTAAATATTCATGAATCTACTTTAAACATAACCATTTATTTAAATGGACTAAACTTTCTATATAACATCAAACATACTAACTCACCTGGCCAAAGGGAAAAAAACAAGTAATATTTGAAAGCAAATAAATAAATACCTGGAATATATCAGTATTATCTGACAACTTTGATAAACCATATACCTGCACAGGGGTTTAGATCTGAGCTGACATTCAGAGAAAATTAAATGATTCTATCATGAATCAGATTCAGACACAGGAGCATGATTTGGTTTTCCAGAATTAAGAACACTGTTGTTTACAATATATAATGAAGCAACCAAAATATTTAATAAAATCATTTAAAAGTACTACCCATTAGATCTCTGAGGTGAGTTGCACTATGGCTTCTAGAGGTCACCTTGGTTACAGCCTTAATGCATAACTGAATGCAATGAACAAATCTGAATGTATTGAATGAGAAAAGTCTGAATGGGACCTGCTCTGTCTCTGCTGTGTCCCACCATGTACTATAATGCTTAAACAAGCCACAGTAATACGGGTTGCCAATTAAGCCAGCCAGTAAGCTTGTTTTAATTAAAACACTGAACGCACAAATATTTAATTTGAGTAGCTCATAATATATGCTATAGGTTGTGTTGAAAAGCTCACATGGGTTACTCAACAATAAAACTTTTCATTCAAAGTATTAAAAAACTTGTACTTGTTGCATTGAGTAATTAAGCCAGTGGGGACAAACAGTCAGATGAATCACCCCCAGTAATACAGAGTTAAGACACACTACATCAGTAAAGTGATCAGCATTTTGGTATCTGTTCCCAAGCTGACTGTAACTGCTTCTAATCTGAACATGCACTTAACTACTTCACTTCGTGTTCTTTATATAAGCCTTTGCAGATACACCACCATAATTTTCATCTCCTTAATCATTCTGAACCTTGTTTTGTTTCAGTTATTTATATTCTGCAATTTAACTTTTATGAGTCCCTCCCTTCATTGTCTGCAGTAAAGGCACTACCGTCTGCTTGTAACAGATACAGTATGGTAGCTCACTGATCTTGACTTCTAGTCACTGTGTCTGGAGGAGACAGTTTTTTTCCTCACAAATTCTTGGGTTTCCATTTGTACTCTGGTTTCCTTCTACATGTGAAAAAGAAATATTCTGGCTGATTATTACACTAAACTGACCATATACCTTTCCAAGGAGATGAGTGCTGTGGCTGAAAAGGGTCCATGGGAACAGACAACTTATGTAGCTGACAAATTATAAAATAAAATGCTTGCTAAAAGACTGCCTCCTATTTTGATAGATCAACTTATCATTTGACCCATGGCAGGAACTAGTCATTTATTTCCTTAAGGAGCAGTTGATTAAAGACTGTTTGCTTGTGTTCAATCACCTGAACAGGACTTTCTATCACATCTTTCTTTTTTTTTTTCAAAAAAGGTAGGCAATCTTGAGGTTAGTTACAATGAGAGTACAAAGGAGGTCTTTGCCTGCAGTAGGGAGTTGGGGGCAGGGGGGGTAGGTGCCTTCAACTTTAAGAAAAAAAGCAACTACAGTTTCCAGTCATCTGAACTTTACCAGTCTTTGACCTGCTGTCCTTTGAGAGACCCATCCATATTAAGCCCATGGTCATGGGTCAAGCTTCCATTAAAAAAATAGAAGGTATTACAAACAGAGCACTAGAAGAGGTAAGTATGAATGTGAAATGTGTCATGAAGGACTAGGGCAGGAAATAGCCATCCCCAGAAGAATGGACATACATCAGTACTACACAAACATGTACAGACATTTGCCTAGTGGCCACATACAAATCATGACTAATACAATTTCTAGTCTCTGGTATGGATTATTTAATCAGTGATAATTTGACTGGCCAACTCCCTGGGAAAGATGGCATTACTCGTTATCTGCCTACCAAGAGGAAACTATAATCTGTTATATTATTAATGCATTTTATCAGTGTATAACTAGTTCCAGAAGTAAGTCACTATGGCAGGGAAGTATCCATGATATCCTTATGCTGTTTAGAAATTAACCAATACTTCTTTCTTCATTGCAAACATTTACAAATACTTTGTTTATAAGATTACCGGATTATAAATTAAGGTATATTATATCTGTTCCTTTCTTTTTTCAGGTGGAAATAAGCTAGCCAAATTTCAGTGACACTCACCATCTGCAGAAATTGTGATGAACTTCAGATATCTAGTTTTCCTGGTTACAGCCTCAGTGAATTTAAAGTCATCAAATTCAGAAAGTTTTACAAATGGGGAAGATAAGGAATACTACATCCTTGGAGTTTTTGATATTTGCACAAAGCAAAATTCAACAAAGTATGTTTTAAATTAATTTATGCTACATTTTGAAGTGCTGCTGTGCTAGGGAGTTTGTTTTAGTCGCATTAACTGCATCTGTTGTTACCATGCTTTGGTATCTATACTGAACTAATGAGAGGTAGCTGGTTTGGAGATATTATAATGAAGCACACTAGAACTATATATATGCAGCCACACATACACAATGCACCTTTCTTTTGCTGCGTATCAAGATTGACTATTACTATTCAATAAAATAGTGTTACCAAAATATTTAATTCTGAATTCCTGCTGTGATGTATGATTCACAGGTGGCTAAATAGTTAAGTCGATGTCCCAGCAGAGCAAGGCAAACTCTTCTGTATGATTATCATTCCTTAAGTCATCTACCCAGTTTTAACTGTTCTGAGAAAGGCTGACTGCTGCTCCTCTGAAATTGTCTTTTTAATCAATAAATGTAGTCAGCTGTATTACCTGGCAAAATCTTGATCCAAGCATGGGGTTAAGTTTTTTCCTAGTAAAGCTCTGTATACAAAAACTAAAAAGTTTCAGTACAGAGACACTAAAACCATGAAATCAGGTAGGTTTATTTCAAATGTGATAGAACCACCACAGTAGGGAATAGCCCTTCTGTATTTTGGCAGCAGAAGCCAAAGTGCAAAATATGGTTAACTCCTTCCACTGGACATGTCACAAATCTGGTAACACTAGCTATGATCATATACTGGTGAACTCTACCTGCTAATACTCAGTACCATAGTTATTCCCAGGGTAAACCTTCATGTTGACCAGGAAGAAGAGGAAATTTGATAAAATGGACCAGTTAGTGTGTCTTAAATAAGAGTTAAGTATTTACCATAACAATAGCTCTAGAAAAAAAGGGTCAATTTTTCATAGGATCATAAGGCTTGAAGGGCCTTTTTAAGGCTTAGCCATGCTATGATGCTACCCAAATGTAATGGACCACTTTGGATCCTTTAAGTTTTATGCAGGGTATATAAAACTTGGGTATTGGCGGTCAAGAACTTACAAGCTCTGTTTTTCTAATAGGGAAATAGGTCCCAGATTGGGGTAAGTTCACTATTCCTTATGTACTGATGGAGATTGCATTTGAATACCTGTAGGGAAGAACTTTGCTTCATATGAATGGGAAGCCTGTTCCAGAGAAGGGGCAATCTCAAGACGCATACCTGTCTCTCCAAGGTTGAGATCCCTAGATTGAGTGTTTCTGAAGCTATTTTTTTTTTCCAAAAGTGCAACACATCTATTAACGCTAGCTCAAAAGATGTTTTTCAGGCCCGGCAGAGATTGCCTGTTAAGCAGTCCATAGGAGACCAAGTATAAAGATAAGGCTATGAGGCCAGCCACATAGAACATGTTGACTGCACTAAGTATTCTTTTTGTGAGTAATTCCAGTTGTTCCAGTTGTTGCATATGCCTGGTCAGGTACATACTGAAGGGGACATTGTACTCAATGACCATTCTAATGTGGACTGAGTACAATGGAACAATAACATCTTTGGACCAGGATGCCATACCCTTGCTTATAAGTTGTATAACACAGAAAAATTTCCTGACTACATTAGACACATGTTGATCAAAGGGCAAGTCACTGTCTACATATGTTCCCATATCCCTGACCACTGCATCTCCCCTTAGGGTATATTATCAACATAATCATTTACAGGGGTGGACGTCTTTATAAAAGAGACTATTATGCACTTCTTGGCATTGAGGTTTAGATAGTGACTCTGGCACTGGTTATTAGCCTGTGTCAGGCCTTCTTGGAGGCTATTTTTGTCACTGGGAATTCTATGAGTGCACCTAGTTTATAATCTTCTGTGAACATAGCAGCCAAAGGCCTTTGCCATTAACATTAACCTCAGAGAAGTAGATGTGAAAGAGAACCAACCCTAGCAAGGACCCTTAAGGGACTCTGCTAGTGACCTGTTATTTAGTGGAGGTAGGCTCCTGTCGCTCATCTGGTCAGGACAAAACAGACAAACAGTTGTGGGTTCAGTTCAAGCAGCTTTATTATACAAACACATCTAGACTGAGGCCTATTAACTTAAACAAACTTGTAGACAGACTGACTACTACACTCATACATGCTCACACTCTGGCTGTTCTCTCAAAATGGCACTAATGCCTGCATTCGGCTACACTTGAAAATGCTTCTTAAAGTTACAACACACACTCTGTTCTACATCCTCCCTCTTTGAGAAACAGCTCATACAGTAATGCCAACAATAATTAACATGCAATTGTACAGAAATGATCTTTTGCCATGCAATTATACAAAACTACATACACATAAAACAATCATGTACAAGTTGCTGTGTATTTCACACTGGGTCTAGAAATACGACCAGATCGTGTGACAGAAAAATTAGAATTAGGTCTAGCAATAGGGACTGTCTTTACTGAATGTTCAGCTTGGGACGTTATCAGGAATGGGAGTATGTACTGAGACATGTTCTTCGACAGGAACATTGCCTGGATTGGTCGGAGATCTAGAGTATGTATCACACGTATGATTCTGTGATATTGATTCTGACACAGGAATAAAATGCCTGCATTTTTTCCTGTATTCTATACCCTAAAATTCCACTAAATAGGATTGTGGCTCAGCACATATACCTGTCACTTGACCAATCCGGTCAAAGCCTTTCGCCATTTGCATCCTCACTGTCTCTCCTTTTTCCAATGGATGAAGAAATCTGCTTATTCTGTCATAGCTGGACTTCTAAAAAGATCACTTTCTAAACAGTTGGGCTTTGATTGCTCTGTTGTTTTAGCATTAGGCACCAACAAGCTGGAACTGATAAGCAAGATTGTTCTAGTTTGCCTAGATAGAAGTCTCTGAGCAGATGAGCCAAGTAGGTTGTCACAGGGTATATTCCTGAGATTGAGTAAGGTCAAAAAGATATTGGTATTTCATGCTTTGACCTCTCAAGCAATTGCTTTGCACTCTGTTCTGCAGGTTCAGCCAGGCAGTTTGACTGTGGGTATTCCGGACTGCTAGTAATATGGATCAAGTACCACACTTTTGCAAATTTCTGAAATAATTGACTGGTAAACTGGGTACTGTTGTCAGAGATAATGCTATGTGGACAACCATGGACTGAGAAATTACATTTCAACTTAGTAATAACAGTAGTAGATGTTAGGTTAGGTAGCAAATCAATTTCAAACCAGTTCGAGTAAGAGTCTACCAGGACTAAGTAATGCTGATTGCTCCACTCAAATATGTCAGTGGCTACTGTTGACCAAGGTAGTTCAGGAATTAGGCTTAGCTGAAGTGGCTCCTTTTCCAAATGCAACTTAGTGCTATTCCATATTGAACAAGATGAAAGCACTTTATCAATGTCTTTTGACAGAGAAGGCAAAAATACTAGTCATCTCGCTCTTCTTTTGATAGATTCGGAACCTGAGTGTCTACGATGTAAAATCTGAATATACTCATGTTTTAAGGAAGTAGAAACAACAACTTTGTGACCTTTGAAAATGATACCATCTTCCATCAGCATTTCATCTCCGCAAGGAAAATAAGGTTGCACTTCTGGTGGAACACAAGATTGCATAGATGGCCATCCGACATTAATGAAGTGGTTGAGCTTTTGCAAAACTGGATCAGTCACTGTATGATCTCTCAGCTCATCTAGTCTCATGGTAGAAAAATTACACACTTCCATGACATCGAAGTTAAAATTTTCTGCATCAAGCTGTTCCGTGGTATTTCTGGGTGATCTGGATAAGGTATTAGCCAGATAAAGAAGTTTGTCTTTTGTGTAGAATGTTTTGAAGTTGTATTTTTGTAATCTGAGCATCATTCTTTGTAGTCTTGCTAGAGCTGTAGGCATAGGCTTCTTGAAAATAATAACTAGAGGTTGATGATCAGTCTCAATCTGTATAGCTCAGCCATAAATATAATCATAGAACTTCGAACATATAAACACAGTTGACAAAAGTTCCTTTTCAATCTGAGCATACTGCATTTCAATTTGGGTAAGAGTGCTAGATGCATAGACAACAGGTCTGCCCTCCTGAAGAATAACTACACCAAGACCAAACTTTGAAGCATCACATGAAAAAATTACCAGTTTATGAACATCACAGTATCTCAACGTAAGTGGGATGGCAATTTTCTGTTTGAAGTTATCAAATGATCTCTGGTGCTGTTCCAAGCATGACCAGGCAACATTTTTGCATGCCAGCTCTCTTAAAGGTGCTGATAATTCACTGAAGTCGGGTATAAACTTGCAAAAATAGTTAACCATACCAAACAAACCTTGTAGGGCTTGGACATTATCTGGAGTTGGCATCTCAAGAATGGTTGATTGTTTGGATGGGCCAGGTCTTAAGCCAGTACTAGTAAATAAATGATCTACATATGTTACTTCTGATAGTCTGAACTTGCACTTCAGAGGACTGAGCTTTAAGTTCACTTCACAAGCTCTGTCCAGAGCTTTCCTCAGGTTTTTGTAAGCTCTGCTTCTCCATTGCCTTCAACAAATAAAACATCCACAATTATGGCACATGGATAAAACCCCAAAAATTGCTTCATTGCATGCCAAAATACTTCACTTCCAGAATTTAGACCAAAAGGCATAATGAGGAATCTGTATATACCAAATGGAGTACTGAATTTAGTCAGTAGTGAAGATTACTTGCCAAAATGAACTTCTTTGCATCCAAGCCAGAAAAAAAACAGTGGCATTTGGCATCAGAGTAGCAACTTCCTTGACTGTACGCATAGGATGATGAGGTCTCTTTAATGCTTTGCTCAACTCTCTTGGGTCAATGCATATTCTGATTTTATCTGAGCTCTTCTTATGAGCAGCTACCATGGAAGACAGCCACTCAGTTTGTTTCGTGACTGGACAAATCACACCTTGCTGCACCATCTTATCCAGCTGGACCTTGACCTTATCCTGCATAGCTATCAGAACTCTCCTTGCTGGTCTGACCACTGGACTAACCTCTGGGTCTATTTTCATGGAGTACACAGCTGGATGTTTGCCTAGCTTTTTCTCAAAAACATCAGCATACTCTGAAAAAATATCATCGTTGAAGCTGGAACTAGGACATGTGCTTACATGATGGACTTTTTTAGTAAAAGAAAGTAGTTTAATTCACAAACTGTCTCTGAGACCTAATAATGACTACACAGGTCTTCGGATTACATAGAACAGCAAGCTGTAACTGCTCCCAGCCGAATAGCAAAAAAGCATTACTGAGCCTTCAGTTTGAATCTATTCACCTCCATAATCAACAAGCTTTGCACAATTAGCCAAATTAAGTTGCTCACCAGCTCTCACTATAGCAAATGTTTCTGCTGACATAACATTGCACTTTGAACCAGCATCTACTTTCAACTCCGTGGGTTTACCATTAATCAGGACAGTACAGAACACTTTGTTTTTTGCCAGTAAAACTTCTGCATTAACCTTTTCACCAACCACTGATGCACAATCTACATAGAAAGTAGGGTTGCAGCTTTCTACATGATCAACTTGCTTTTTTAAGTGACCTTTCCTATAACAGAATCAGGTGTGCCTGATTTGCAAAACTTTTTAAAGTGGTTCCATTTTTTACACTTGTGAAATTGCTGACCAAATTCTAAGCACTTCTCTCTTTTAGACTCATGATTAGCTCCACAATTACGACAGTTAACAATAAAACTTGACTTGGGTTTCGCTGACTCACCTTTCTACTGCACATGTCCATTTTATGGAGGTAGTCTTAGAACTTGCTGGAAAGTTATGGGATCTCCCTGTCAAACCTGCAGGGGCTGCATCTGCCACATTCTTAGCCCTGTTTCTACTAGCCATATGCTGCATGCTGTCCACGTTTGCTCTACAGGCTAATGAAACATGCCTTTATCATTTGCAAGCATACTTCTGTGCGTTTCTGTAAGGTCATGCATTTGAGAAATCTCTATAGCCTTGCTCTATGTAAAATCACTGTCATGAAGCAAAATCTTTCTCATTGCAGCACTATTAACACCACACACGAGCCTGTCCTTTATTAACTAGTCTTTCAAATCACCAAATCTGCACTTTTAAGCTTTACTTCTCAGGTCAGTAATATAAGCTGCAAAAGTTTCTCCTGGCTTTTGGTCTCTTGTATAAAATAGGTGTCTCTCTAATGTAACATTTGTCTGGAGGTTGCACATTTCTCTAAATTTACGTTTCAAGCACTCAGGGTCCTCTTTTAATTCAGCCGGCACAGCAATATGGTGGTTTCCCCCTCTCCTGCATATACTGCTGGTGCATACACAAATGAATGCTCTCTTTCAATGGCCTCTGACCCTGCTAGGTTAAGCAAAATGAATGCCTTTGTATGTGCATCTTTGTCAGAAAAAGCTGCTTGTATAAAGATGTTGTATTCCTGCTCAAATACTCTCCAATACTATGCAATTTCATGGTCAAATACAAGTGGACTGTGTCTGCAAAATGCCTCTGCCATATCAGCACACACTAGTGAAGGCCCTTGAAATTATGCACGAACATACACACATGTACATATGCCAGAAATGTATGCCAGATCTTGTAACTATGCCCAATAACACAACTCCTTGAAACAGCTACACTTTGCAAAATAATTCTCCATAGCACAAGGACGCTGTTGAAATCAATGTACTTTGTGAAACCACCCCTTATCAATGTAAGAAACACTTCAAATGATTGAACTTCGTGAATGAACTGTATGCGGCACAAGAACCTCAGAGTAAGAAACACTTTGAAATGACTGCACTTGTGAATGAACTGTATACAGCACACAGTAAACTTTTCAAAATGGCTGTACTATGCAAAATAATTCTGTACAGTGTAAGAAGCACTCTGAAAAGGTGGCACTCTGTGAATAAATCACACAGCACAAGAAACTTTTCGAAATAGGATCATAGGAAGTTACTAGGCTATAGGCCCTGAGGCCCTTATAAGCCTACCCAAGAGTTTAGCCCATGCATAGACAAATCAGCACCCAATGCCCCTGTCCAGCAGGGACATGGGTGGAATCCCAGGGATATATTTTCTATTTCCCATCCAGTTATCCAGGTTGCACTTAAAAAGGGGTAAAGAGGTACTCTGCTTGACATGGAGAGGGAGTCTATTCCATAGACGGAGGAGTCTCTGGGACACAAATCTGTTCAGCCAACAAGTCCTACTGATGTCCAGGTTGAGGCAGTGTGTGCGGGTTACTCGGTAGAGCTTGACCTGCGGATATGCAGCAGTCCCATCAAGGTGGGGTCCGAGATCGCCTTGTATGCAAAATGACTGTATTCTAACTGCACTTTATGAAATAATTGCACTATGCACACAGTAAACTCTTCTAAATAAATGCACAGTATTAAAGCACACACTGCAAACACTTTGCACACTCTGAGATACTTCAAAAAACTCTAGTTATGCTTTGAATAGCTTTGGGTCAATGCAAAATAGTAGCTCATGCCCAAAACACGGTCATTTACTAAAAACATGCAGTCATCTTGCTTTTTTATGCTTATTTTGCTCATTTATTGTACTCATTATGCCCATTTGACCTCATTTTATCTTGTGCTCGTTTTACTTTAAACATGCTCGTTACGCAAACCCAGTGTGTGTGTGTGTGTGTGTGTGTGTATGTATGTATATATATATATATATATATATATATATATATATATATATATATATATATATATATATATATTCACATTAACATATACAGACGAATGGAGAGAGAGAGAGAGGGGATAATAGAAAGTGTGAAAGGGAATTAGGAAAGAAAGGAAGATGGGGTGGTAAGCAACAGGGATCATACAAAAAACATGAAACCCAAAGAGATAATATAACACACACACACTATGAAGGGGAGGCATAAACAAACATATGGCAGACAAATGTCTAGGGATACTGTGCAGTACAGTTTGAATGCTAACTGCTGACCAGGCAGGATGGATGCTTATGTGGCTCAATAGATGGAATTATTGGATTCTGTTGGTTAATGATATGGGAAACACCCTGTTTTGGTAGCTCAATGGCAAGAGCCAGCTTGTTTAGTAAATGTGTGATTTGCTGCAAAAGGACTGATGTGTGCTTACCCTGCCAACCATCACCTCTACCACCCACTCCAGCTCTAGCTGAGTCAGGGCAGGCAACTGGGGTGGACTGCTTGCATCGGTTGGGTCAAACCCACCTCAGCAATGTACTCCCACCTTGTCGCATGGCCTCTGTTATCCTACAAGACGAACAGGTGGAATAGTTTGTTTATATGCTTTATTACACAGAAACATATCAGGATGGCTAGCAGCAAATATAAACAAACTGATTAACTGACAGACTAACACATACATGCATGCTTACATCTCAACAACTCTCTACATAATGGCAGTCTAGCTTGCCCATGCTCAGTATTTATACATGTGCAACCCCATGGAAAGTTTCTTAAAGGTACATACACACTCTGATCTACATCCTCCCTCTTTAGTGAATTGTTTTTCAATAACAATGATTTTTGAATAGGCATGCAATTATACAGACACTAAGAAATAAACACAACATTTATGCTCAAGTTGCCTTGTATCTGGAACATGGTCTGGAAATGCTACCAGATCTAGTAAAGTAGTAGTTAGGACTGGGTTCACCAACAGGAACAGTCATTGGTGAACAATCTGCTTGAGGACTCTCAGGAATTTTCTCAGGAATATGGACATTTACTGGAATGTCCTCAGTTAGAGCACTGGATGACTCACTCTGAGATTTAGAGTCTTTATCACAGGCAAGATGCTGCAATACTGGCTCGAACACTGGTACTAAATGTTCCCAATTCCTCCTAAATTCAACTCCTTGTGATTCCACAATGTATGATCTCGGCTCTGGACATACACTTTTCATGACTCCAATACGATCAAAACCTTTTGCTGTCTGCATCCTCACTATCTCCCCTTCTTGTAATGGAATGAGCAGTTTGCTGGTCTTATCATAATAGGACTTCTGGGACAAATACCTTTGCATAAGTTCAGCTTTCACTGCTTTATTGCTCTTAGCACAAGGAACCAACAGACTGATATTGATTGGTAGTGTGGTTCTGGTTTGTCTCGACAAAAGTCTCTGAGCAGGTGAACCAAGATGTTTATCACGAGGAACATTTCTGAGATTCAGGAGATTTAGAAAAACATCGCTATTGTCTCGTTTCAACTTCTCTCCTAACTATTTCGCACTTTGAATTGCATGTTCTGCCAAACCATTTGACTGTAGGTACTCAGGGCTACTTGTAATATGAATAAAGTCTCACTCTACAGCAAATCTCTTGGACTCCTGGCTTGTAAACTGTGTACCATTGTCAGAAATAACTTTGTGCGGACTACCGTGGACTGCAAAATGATGCTTCAACTTAGTAATGACAGTACTGGATGCTAGATTAGGAAGTAGGTTAATCTCAAACAAATCTGAATAAGAGTCTACTAACACCAAGTAATGTTGACCATTTCATTCAAAAATGTTTTAGCTACTGTCGACCAAGGTATTTCAGGAATGTGGTAAGTAGTTATTCCTGTTGATGTGGCTTAGTACAATTACATACAGAACAAGATGAACGTACTCTCTCAATATCCTTTGACATAGAAGGCCAAAATTCTAGTCCTCTCACCCTTCTTTTGGTAGAATGCATTCCTGGGTAGCCACTGTGCCAGATGGTAATATACTGTTGTTGCAAGGATTTTGGAACAGTCATAACAATCACTTTTGGACCTTCCATGATGATACCGTTGTCAAACAAAATCTCGCCTCTGTAAGAAAACTACAGTTGCAGGTCATGAGGTAAACAAGAGTGTTTCAACGGCCATCCTTGACTGATAAAGTGGTTGAGTTTCTGAAGAATTGGATCTGAAGCTGTGTGACTTCTAAGCTCATAAAGACGTGTGGAAGAAAAATGACTCACTTCCATGACTTCAAAATCAAGTTGCTCACTTTCATGATTGGTGCAGTCATTCTTCAAGAGGGTATTTCTGGGTGATCTGGAAAAAGATTCAGGAAGATTAAGAAGTTTGCCTTTTGTGTAGACAAGATTCAAGTTAGACTTTTGCAATTTCAGCATCATGCATTGCAATCTAGCAGGAGCTGTATGCATAGGCTTTCTCAAAATAGTGATTAGAGGTTGGTGATCAGTTTCGATTTGAATATGTTAGCCATAAATATAGTCATGGAACTTCGAACATGCAACACAATTGCCAAGAGTTCTTTCTCTATCTACGCAAACTACATCTTGGTTTGGGTTAGAGTTATGAATGGACAGGCTACTGGTCTACCCTCTTGAAGAATGACTGCACCAAGTCTGAACTTCAAAGCATCAAAAGAAACAGTTACTGGTTTGTGAACATCAGAGTATCCCAAAGTAGGTGAACTGGCAATTCTCTGTTTCAGGACATCAGATAATCTTTGGTGTTGTTTTAACCAGGACCAGGATACATCTTTGCATGTCAGCTCTCTGAGCAGTGCTGAAAGTTGGCTCAAGTCTGGAATGAACTTGCCTAGATAGTTAACCATACCAGGAAATCGTTGTAGGGCTTAACCATTGCCTGGAGGTGGCATCTCAAGAATTGCTGTTTGCTTGGAAGGATCTGGTCGTAAGACTAAACAGCTGAACAAATTACCAGCATAAGTAAATTCTCACAGCCTGAATGTGCATTTCTGAGGATTCAGCTTAAGATTCACTTAACATGCTCTTTTCAGAGCTTGATGTTTCTATCATGTTTGACTTCACCAATACCTCCTACAAGAATATCATCTACTATAATAGCACTCAGATAACCAGAAAAAATTTGTTCCATCGCACGCTGGAAGACTTCACTGGCAGAATTTATCCCAAATGGCATTCTCACAAATCCGTATGCCAAAAGGAGTACTGAAAGTGGTTAGCAATGAAGATTTTCAGTCAAGCAAAATTTGCCAAAATGAACTTTTTGCATCCAAGACAGAAAAACAGTGACACTTGACATAAGAGCAGGAACATCTTCGACTGTATGCATTGGATTATCAGTCGTTTTAGTGCTTTGTTCAAATGTCATGAATCAATACATATTCTGATATCATCTGAGCTTTTCTTATGAGCTACCACCATGGAAGATACCCACTCAGTAGGGATAAATCACACCTTACTGTACCATTTTGTCTAGCTCGGATTTGACTCTGTTCTGCATAGCAACTGGAACTTTCTGGGCTGGTCTGATAACTGTGCTGACGTCATGGTCTAACTTCATGGAGTACACAACTGGGAGTTTGTCTAGTTTGTCTGTGAAAAGATCAGCATAGGTAGAAAAAATAGTCTGTGCAAAATTAGAACAGTTGTCTTTTAAGCTTACATGGTGGACTTCCTTATTAAATGAAAGCAGCCTCATTTTCAAACTATCTGTGAGGACTAATAATGACTGTACGTGCCATTTGACTATGTAAAATTGCAAGTCATAGCTGTTCCCAGCAAAGTAACATGAAAGCGCTACTGAGCCTTCAGTCTGAATTTCTACACCACCATAAGTAACAAGCGCCACACACTTTGCCAAATCAAGCTTCTTACCAGCACATACTCTAGTAAATATTTTTGCTGACATGACATTGCACTTTCATCCTGTATCAACTTTGAGCTCTGTGGGTCTCCCATTAGTTAGAACAATTCAAAATACTTCATTCTGTGCCCACTAATCTACTGCATTGACTGTTTAATTAATCACATACGCACCATCGACATAAAAAGTAGGGTCACAGCTTTCTAATTGATCAACTTGTCTCTTTGAATGTTTTCTTTTAATAAGAATGTGCCTCTTTGGATTTACAAAATCTTTGGAAATTATTCCACTTTTTACATTTGTGGCACTGCTGACCAAAAGCTAAGCACTTTTGTCTTTTAGATACATGATTGCCATCACAATAACAAGAGATGACTATGAGGCAAGATGAGGACACATGCTTTGAGTTTGCTGACTTACCCTTGTGCTTCACTGAGACTGTGTGTGGTCTCAAATTTGCTAGAAAGCTATAGGATTTCCCAGGGCCTGCTGCAGCACTCATAGTAGCTGCTATGTGCTTGGGACTGTTTCTTTTCACCATGTGCTGCATACTACCAACATTAGCTTCAGAAAATACTGGAAGCATGCATTTCTCATTTGTAAGCATATTTGTGTGCTTTTCTGTGAGCTCTTGTATCTGACAAATCTCTATGGCCTTATTCAAAGTTAAATCACTGTCTTGAAGCAAAATCTTTCTCACAGCATCATCTTTAATGCCACACACAAGTCCATCTTTTATCAACTCATGCCTTAAATCACCAAATCTGCACATTTTAGCCTTGAGAAATAAGGGTATTATATATGCTGCATAAGTTTCACCAGGATTTTGATCCCTTGTGTAAAATAAGTGCCTTTCCATTGTAATATTCGTTTGAGGGTTATGAATTTCACTAAATTTACTTTTTAAGTGCTTGGGGTCTTCCCATGTTTCAGCCAGTACCACTGTATGGCTCTCTTCCCCCTTATCTGCATACACAAATGAACACTCTCTTTCTATGGCTTATGAACCAGCTAAATTAAGCAGAATAAATGCCTTTGTACATGCATCTTTGTCAGAAAACGCTGCTTGTATGAAAATATCGCACTCTTCTTAAACACTCTCCAATTCTCTGCAATAGTGCAGCTGGTCTGTGAAAGCCTTCTGCCATGCCAACAAGGTATGCTTAAACATACTGCAAAATGGCCCTTGTAATGATAAGCTTTAATGAAAAAGCTTTAACAATTGGCTTAAACACTGGTGTCATTCAAAGGGGATCCAGTATCTGTCTGCCTGGGATGACATGCTGGACAAGCCACGCTGCTTCGCAAGGACGGCTTGCACCTGTCACCCCTGGGATTCCGGATATTGGCAAAGGCTCTTGCCACCCCCATAGTGCCTTTTTTAGGCAAGGCTCAAATTCTAAACCTACCACCCTAGAACACAAAAAAGGAAAAAAACTAAGGGTAATGCTGCTCAATGCCAGAAGTCTAAATCTCAAAATGCACGCACTCGAGGCCCTTCTCAGTATGGAGAACATCGATGTCTGTGCTGTGACAGAAACCTGGTTCAAGGCTCCTGAGAGCACCCCAGCGCTATCAGGTTTTACCTCATATCATGCGTTCCGCCCCAAAATCCGGACAATACCAAGAAAGGAGGGGGGTATCCAAATTCATCAAGGACACCCACACCACAAGACTGGTGGCAACGCATGATGCATCGGAGACCATCCAGGTGCAATTAACCGTAGGCAAGACTGCTCTGCAAATTGTAGCATGTTACAGGCCACCCTCACAAACTCAGGAACCTCACATGGCCTTCCTGAAAACACTAGAGGGATAAATGTATCACCAAACACCATCATACTAGGTGACTTCAATTACCCTAATATAGACTGGGAACACTACTCAAGCCCAAACACCCTAGCCCAAAAGTTCCTGGAATTCATAAACTCAAATGCCATGGAACAACTAGTCACCATCCCCACAAGAGGAGATAACATACTTGATCTCATCATCACGAACATGGGAGCACAATGTTCAACACCGGAAGTATACCCCTCACTGGTGAGATCAGATCACAAACTAATCTCGCTGGAGGTCCTCATCCCACCCCACCTGAAATAAAAAAGACCACAGTAAAGAACTTCTCAAAAGCCGACTTCACACTTCTAAAGACTAGTGTGGTCTCCTTTAAGGCCCCCAAACCGGCGGAAAACAGTACTCAAGCCGCTGAATCACTTACAAATGCCTTCTACCAGCACCTGCAGGACTGCATGGATAAGGCAATCCCAAGCAAAACAAAGACTCTTTGTACCAAAGGCAAGCGTCCAGTCTGGTGGACCCCAGCCATAAACAAACTCTACAACAAAAGGAGGAAGCTACTACAAGATAGAGCAAAATCCTTAAAAGGTAAGACACCCTTGATCACTATAAGTAAAAACTAAGAGCTCTCATAAAATCATCCAAAGCAAATTTCGAGAGAAAAATAGCTAAAGACTCAAAAGACAATCATAAGGCCTTCTTTAGCTATGTTAGAAACCTAGGAGGAAACTCCCAGATATGCTCAGAACTAGTTCAAAATGATGTGAAGATTACTGATCCTACAGACATTGCCAACATACTGGCTGACAGGTTCAGTGCAAACTTCTCCCCTCCCCAAAGGAGAGATATCTATAACAAACGATTGGAGCCCCCAAACATCTCCAGCCCAAGTGAGAACTGCTCTCTCCAAAGCAAAAACACAGCATCCATGGGACCTGATGGTGTCCCCGGCTGTGTGCTCCACGAACTCAATGAGGAATTAAACCCACAGCTAGGACAGCTGTTTAATCAAAGTCTTACCTCTGGATACATACCCAGGGAGTGGCGCACTGCAACTGTGGTCCCACTTCACAAAGGCGGTGCCTCCACCGACCCTGGAAATTACTGGCCCATTAGCTTGACAAGCCTTATCTGCAAAGCCATGGAGAGGATCATAATGGACCTCATAAATAAAGACATAGGGAATTTGCAGACTTTGGATCCAACCCAGTTTGGCTTTGTCAAAGGCAGATCATGCCTTTTAAACTTGGTTGACTTTTTCGAAACAGTCACCAAAGCCATTGATGAGGGAAAGGCAGTCCATACAGCCTACCTCGATCTAGCTAAGGCCTTCGATACAATAACCCACTCGGGTATCATTGAAAAACTCATCAGCTTAAATGTTAACCCATACATCACAAGATGGGTTGCAAACTGGCTGAGTGACAGAACCCACAGGGTCAGAGTTGCTGGCGCCATGTCAGACTCAAAGCCTGTCACAAGTGGTGTCCCACAGGGCTCAGTCCTGGGCCCACTCTTGTTTGGCATCTACTTTTCCGAAGTACAAGCAAACACAGGAGGGTTATGGCTGACAAAGTTTGCAGATGACTGCAAACTGGGCCATAGTAGAAAACACATCTGACACAGATATCCTTCAGAAGGGTCTCACAGAAGCGGATAACTGGTGCCAGAGCCACGGCCTAAAGTTAAATGCCAAAAATGCATAGTCATACCCTTCGGGAAAAACAAGGTTACCCTAGCTACCAAATAGGTAGCAATCCACTGAGCACAGAAGAAGTTATCAGGGACCTGGGGACCCAGGTTGATAGTAGTCTGTCATTCGACACCCATGTAGCTAAAGTAGTCAGGAAGACCTTCTACATTGCCCACCTTATCATGAAGGGATTCTCATCTAGATCAAGGGAGGTCATAGTCTCCCTTTACTCATCACTCATCAGACCAATGATTGAGTACAATGCCCCATTCGAATGTATCTGACCCGACACTTGCAGCAGCTGGAGAGGCCACAAAGTTCCTCACCAAAAGGATAAAGGGTCTCAAAATCTGTCCTATGCTGCCCGACTGAAAGAACTCCAGCTCTATTCAGTCGCCACGCTGCTCAGAGGTGACCTTTGCCTAACATACAAGGCCATGTCAGACCCAGATTTGATGAATATGCTTCACCTCAAAAAATCTAGATCCATCAGAGCCACAACCGGGGGAGACTTAAACCTCGACACGGCTATTAATAGGACGTGCTGGAGGGATAGATTCATCACCCAAAGACTCCCTATGCTGTGGAACAAAATCCCGGTACATGTGAGGCAGAGCACCTCGCTGGCCTTGTTCAAGAGAAATCTTGACCAATGGACGGGAGATCGCAGATATACCCCAGGGATTACCTCAGTGTCACTGCTCGACAGAGGCACAGCAAAATAATGGGTATAGTTCCCCATACTAAAGGGGTGGCGTAAGCCACAAAACGATGGGCTAGGCTTGTAAATGCCCTCGGGCAGATAGCCTAGTATGAACCTATGAACCTATAAATGAATATGCACACACACCAGGTACTTGAAATAACATTCAAATGCACAATAAACTCTTTGAAATACTGTACTTTGCAAAATATGCTTTGAAATGGCTGTATTTTGTGAAATAACCATGCTGTAATACTGCACAAACTTGCAAACACTTGGAACACTTCAGATATTTTGAAAAGCTTTAATTAATGCAAAAAAATATTGTCATTTTCCCTTTTTTTTGCACATTTTATGTGATTCAAACATTGTTTCAAACATTTTTGTAATTATTTCAAATATTTTTATCAATATGTTACAGTTTTGCACAGTTTGTTTAACCAGAAATTCATTTTGAGCATTTTGAGTGCCTCATTTTATATTGTAGGTTCATAGGTTTGTACTAGGCTATCTGCCCTAGGGCATTTATAAGTCTAGCCAGAATGTGTTTGGCTTTCGCCACCCATTTTAAATTTATTTTCTATGCCCTTTTTCGAGGTTAGTATACTGTGCCTCTGTCTAACAGTGACACAGAAGTGATATCCGGGGTAAACCTACGATCTCCCATCCACTCATCAAGATTCCTCTTGAAGAGAGTCAATGAGAGACTCTGCCTAACCTGGACTGGGATTTTATTCCAGAGTGAAGGGAGCCTCTGGGTTATGAATCTGTCCCTCCAGCATGTCCTATTTATTTCAATGCTGAGGTTCAAGTCTCTCGAGTGCGTAGCTCGATGGGATTTGGATTTTCTGAGGTGCAGCATGTCCATTAATTCCAGGTTGGACATGGCTTTATACGTCAGGCACAGATCACCTCTGAACAGGCGGTATGCCACTGAGTAGAGCTGGAGTTTCTTTAACCGGGCAGCATATGGCATCTGTTTGAGCCCTTTGATCCTCTTGGTGAGGTACTTTTGGGGTCTTTCCAGTTGCTGCAGGTGTCTGGTAAGGTACATCCCAAAAGGGGCATTGTACTCAATTATGGGCCTGATGAGGGATGAGTAAAGAGGCACGATGACCTCCCCTGATCTAGATGCGAATCCCTTCATGATTAGGTGGGCTATATAAAATGTTTTTCTAACCACTTGGCCATGTGGTTGTCAAATGCGAGATTCCTATCAACTTGGGTCCCCAGGTCCCTAATTACTTCTTCTGTACTTAATGGATTGCCACCTATGTGGTAATTTGTGGGCACTTTGTTTTTGCCAAAGGGGATGACCATACACTTTTTGGCATTTAGCTTGAGGCCATGGCTCTGGCACCAGTTGTCTGTTTCTATGAGGCCCTTTTGGAGGATGCTTGTGTCGGCTGGAGAGTCGATTATGGCACCCAGTTTGCAGTCATCTGCGAACTTGGTCAGCCACAGTCCTTCCGTGTTGGCCTGTACCTCCGAGAAATATATACCGAACAAGAGAGGTCCCAGGACTGAGCCTTGTGGGACACCACTTGTAACTGGTTTGGAGTCTGACATGGCTCCAGCAATTCTAACCATGTGGGTTCTGTCCTTGAGCCAGTTTGCAATCCATCTAGTGACATAGGGGTTTATATTTAAGCTGGTGAACTTATCTATAATGCCCGAGTGGGGTATTGTATCGAAGGCTTTTGTGAGGTCCAAGTAGGCTGTGTGGACCACCTTCCCCTCGTCAATGGCCTTGGTGACTGTTTCAAAAGAAATCAACCAGGTTTAAGAGGCATGATCTGCCCTTAACAAAGCCGAACTGGGTAGGATCCAGTGTCTGTAGGTCCCCAGTATCTTTATTTATGAGGTCCATGATGATCCTTTCCATAGCTTTGCAGACCAAGCTAGTCAGGCTTATGGGGGCGATAGTTTCCAGGATCCGTTGAGGCACCACCTTTATGGAGAGGGACCACTGTTGCTGTATGCCACTCTTTGGGTACATATCCTGTAGTAAGGCTGAGATTGAACAGTAGTTTTATGTTTGGGTTTAGCTCTTCTTGGAGTTCATGTAGGACGCAGCCTGGGGCACCGTCTGTTCCCATTGATGCTGTGTTTTTTGCTTTGGAGAGGGCGGCTCTTACCTGAGCATCTGAGATGTCAGGGGGGCAGCACTCTGCTGGGATAGATATTTTCCCTTTTAGTGGGGAGGGAGGGGGAGAAGTTTGCGCTGAACCTGTTAGCTAGGATGTTGGCAATGTCTGTGGGTTCGGTGTATTTTTTGTCATTTTGGACTAATTCTGAGCATATCTGGGAATTACCACCCAGGTTCCGAACATAACTAAAGAAAGCCTTGTGATTATCCTTAGTGTCCTGTGCAATTTTTCTCTCGAAGCTGGCCTTAGACAATTTTATGAGTGCCCGTAGTTTTTTGCTAATACTGATCAGTGATGCCTTCCCTTTTTGGGATTTTTGCTCTATCATTTAGTAGCTTCCTCCTTCTATTGTATAGTTTGTTTATGGCTGGGGTCCACCAGACAGGACGTCTGCCTTTGGAGGATTGGGTCTTGGTTTTATTTGGGATCGCATGATCCATGCATTCCTGAAGGTGTTCATAGAATGCGTTTATAAAGGATTCTGCGGTCTGGGCCATATTTTCCACAGGCCCGGGGGCTTTGAAGGATTCCACCTCGGTTTTGTGGAGTGTGAAATTTGCTTTAGAGAAGTTTTTCACTGTGGTTTTCTAGGCAGGGGGTGGGGTCAGGATGTGAATATCCAGTGAGATTAGTTTATGGTCTGATCTTACCAGTGAGGGATACACTTCTGGTCTGGAGCATAGAGTCCCCATGTTGGTGATGATCAGGTCCAGTATGTTTTCCCCTCTTGTGGGAGTGGTAACAAGTTGTACCATAGCATTTGAGTTTATAAATTCTAGGAACCTTTGGGCTAGGGTGTTGGAGCTAGAGTAATGCTCCCAGTCTATGTTTGGGTAGTTGAAGTCGCCCAATATAATGGTGTTTGGAGAGACCTTCATATCTTCCAGTGTTCTCAGAAAGGCCGAGTGGGGTTCCTAGGTTTGGGAGGGTGGTCTGTAGCAGGCTATAAACTGGAAGGCAGTTTTACCCACTGTTAGTTGCACATGGATAGTCTCTGATGCTTCATGCTTTGCCACCAACCTGGAGGTGTGGGTATCTTTGATGCATATCGATACTCCCCTCCTTTTGTGGTTCGGTCCAAGTTTTGCGGCCGAAAAGCATGGTATGAGGTATAACCTGGTAGTGCTGGGGTGCTCTCGGGAGCCCTGAACCAGAAATCATTTAAGCAAGTTTTTGAACATAGAATTTATTTCTAACCTGTTTTGTAAGTCGTACATGCAGTAGGGATGATCCATTCCTCTATATTCCTCCAACATTAACTGAGTGCCTCTTGGTCTTGATTCTGGATCCCATTTTGACACCATGTCACTTGTCCTCTCTTATCATACAAGACAAACAGGTGGTGTACTTTGCTTATATGCTTTATTGCATAGAAACACATCAGGATGGATAGCAGCAACATAAAATGTAAACAAACTGATTAACTGACAGACTAACACATACTTGTGTGCTTACATCTCAACAGCTCTCTACAAAATAGCAGTCTAGCTTGCACATGCTCAGTATTTATACACATGTGCAAGCCCATGGAAAGCTTTTTAAAGGTACATACACACTCTGATCTACACACCTTGCTCACCCACCTCAGCTGCAGTCTCAGCTGGTGAAGCAGCAGGCAACAGCTTATGTGCATGCGACTCAGTGGTACCATCATGATCTGCAGAAGGGAGAAAGAAAGGGAAGGGTGCTGTTACTGAGACAGTTTCCCAGATGGCATAAATATAAAAGTACAAGGAAGGAAATGAGAGTCTCACACATTCCACTGTACTAGAAGTCTTTGGTGCCACCTGCAGCAGCCAGCAGCATTCCCTTCTCACTTTGCCCATGCCGGACAAACCAAAAACTGTACACAGATGTTAGTGAGATGCAGATTGCTGGACAAAGGTACAACTTACATGTATTAACAATAAAGCAGAAGCTTAACACTGTACCCACAGCCTGTGAAACCAGCTACACCACTATGTGTATGTGCATTCAGGCAGAAGTCTGAGACACTGCCACAGCTGTATTGCCACATATATGTGCAACCAAGCAGAAGCCTGAGATGGTGCACACACAATGAGATCTTGGCTCTGCACATGTATCTATGTGCAGTGCTGCAAAAATAGTGTCCAGAACTCCACATTTGCAAAGGCAGATTTTCTGCTTAAAAAAAAAAGACAGTGACACAAGGACAGCAGCTAATACCACACGCATACAGGCACCCAACTCTGCCAACATGTCATATCCTGGTCTCTCTCAAGGAAACAAGTATTTAGTAGAAACACTGCTCTGAAGGGCCGAACATAGTTTAAAACAAAAGAAGGAAACAGTAAAAACAGCAAATACTAACAATACCATATGATGCAGTGTTGCCTCAGCAGTGCTTCGCAAATCCAGAGATCTGCAGAACAGTGCCATTGGTTTGGGCGGTGCCAGTAGCCATGATCAGCAGCAATACCAGGTTGCACCAGGCAGTACCTTATAAAATGGACCTACTAGGATTGCATCAACTGTTCCCTGAATTTAAAATGCAAGATGTACAACAGAACTTTGTTTCCTTTGCATGCCAGACAGGCACTCTGTCTGAATGCAGCCGTCACCATGAATATACAGCCACAAAATGACAAGCTATGATTTTTGCTTTAAATGTAATTTTATATCAGGGGTAGCACTGCTATGTAGCACAGCATGCTTATATGCATTAACGGATGTGCACAACACTTCAGTGGCATGAACTGTAATGCACCTGCTCTGTATGTTACTGATGCACTTCAGTGAAAAACAGCTATTCATAGATATCAGAGGAATCTAGCATCATTAGCATATATTAAGTGCGATTCATACTCATTTGTGACTTTTCTTGCTGAAATGCCAAAAATGGAGCAAGAAAACAGCAGCAGTCACTGAGAAACTTGGGAAAAGAAAATAAGCATTTCTACAGGAGAGGACAGAGAAGGTACAGAGTTGAAGAGAAGAAAGTGTGTGTCGTGTTAGCAGGTGAGGGGTTTAGCGGGGCTGAGGGATATTAGGAGTTAGATGCTGGCCCTGGGTTGGGATGAATCTCACCTGAGAGGAGTAAGTTTACAAGAGGTGATTTAAGTTTGGTTATGTTGTAGTAAAGAAGGTGATACTTTGGCCTAGTCTTAATGAGGGGTGAGGCTTTTTCAGACACAATAAATTTTTGTAGAGTGGTATTCTGATGGTTGAATAGACAGATGGCAATAGGCAAATAGTGTAATTCTGATCGACTGGTTTGTGAATAGGAGAGTGTAGGGGATGAGTAAGGGTATATTATGGAGCCGTGGTAGGATGTGGAGATAGAATAAGAAGAAATATACTGTTGAGGAGAAGAAATAGCATAATGATAGGAGCGATATGGGCAGAAAGGGGGGTATATAGGATCATACCATCATAGGAGGTTACTAGGCTACTGGCCTTGAGGCCCTTATAAGCCTAGTTAAGAGTTTAGCCCATGTTTAGACAAATCAGCACCCGATACCCCTGTCCAACAGGGACACAGGTGGAATCTCAGGGGTATATTTTCTGTTTCCCATCCAGTTATCCAGGTTGCACTTAAAAAGGGGTAAAGAGGTACGCTGCTTGATGTGGAGACAGAGTCTATTCTATAGATGGGGGAGTCTCTGGGACACAATTCTGTCCCACCAGCAAGTCTTGTTGATGTCACAGACCAGGTTGAGGCCAAGCGTGTAGTTTACTCAATTGGAGCTTGACTTGCAGATATGCAGCAGTTCCATCAAGGTGGAGTCTGTGAGCGCCTTGTACACCAGAAAGAAGTCACCTCCGAGGAGTCTGTATGAAACTGAGTAGAGGGATATGGCTTTTAGCCTGTGTATGGTAGATGTTTGAGGGCCTGGATTCTCCTGGTGAGGAACCTCTGTGGTCTCTCCAGCTGCTGCATATGCTTTGCGAGGTACATGCCAAAAAGTGTATTGTACTCAATAATGGGCCTTATAAGGGAAGAATACATAACAAAAAGCAATGCAATTCATTAATTATGTAGTGCCTGTTATGTTACTGTTAAACACATATTTTGTCCTCTCACTAAAATACATAAGTTCATAAATACATTCATGTAATGCAAAATCACATGGTCATTCGTTTGGGTTGCATGGTAGATCAGTGTTATGATGTCTACCTCACAGCTGGGTGACAGTCCATGGTTCAGTCTTTGGTTACTACCTGTGAGGAGTTTGCATATTCTCTTCTTGTCTCTGAATGGGTTTTCCCAGGCACTCTGTCTGGTTTCCTCTCAAAAACCATGCTATTAAACAGACACACACACACACACACACACACACACACACACACACACACACGTGTGTGTGTGTCTGCCCATGAGTGTGCGTGCCTATTTCTGTGCATGTGTATACCTGTGTGTTTGTGTGTGTGTGTGTGTGTGTGTGTGTGTGTGTGTGCATGCGTGCGTGCGTGCGTGCGTGCGTGTGTGTGTGTGTGTGTGTGTGTGTGTGTATCTTTCTTCTTATAGCCTGGGATGTGGTTGAAAACAATCCATGGTCTATACCACTTAAATAGTCTACAAATAACTAATACAATTCTTGCTCCTGTGTTCTTTTTAAGGAAAGAAGTTAAGTAGCTAAGCCGACTACTTCAAAGAGATCACATAATCTACCTTAGGTAGGAGGATTTGCTTTAATGACACCATGTCTGGAAAACTGTACAGTTATTCATATTTGTGCTTGCAGCTCAGAGATTCTAGTGATTAATATGAGTGCTACTAAGAAAAATGCTGTCAGGCTCAAAAGAAAGAATATTTAGTTTTTAATTACAGAAGTTAAATCCCATATGGATATTCCTGGACACCTCAAAGGGCTGGTGTGAAGCAACCTCTTCAAGAAATATTTAAAGTAAGCTAAGAACATCTGGCTGAAAAAACAGACATATGGATATAAATTAATTAAATTATGTAATTATTGATCAATTAATCAACCTATCTCTCTAAGTATCTCCTTATTTATTTTATGACTGGGTAAATTAATTGGTCCAAAGGACCCTTTTTGCCATGACAGAAAAATAACTAATACTTGAAACTTTACAGATGAACAGACCAGGATGATAGTGAATAAAGATAATGGGCATCCCAAGGTCTAAAGAGACAGGCAATCAATGGGCTTCAAGCCTTTGTTTTCACATCAGTACAAATACTGTATCTGGTTCACTTTACAAGCATGATTTTCTGATGTGTGTTATATTTTTAAGCTGACTGCTTCATTTTCTAGTATTTGTTTTCTATTCTAGTTTACTTCCGAAGATAGAAACTGCCATATTCATAAACACGATGTGCAATTCAGTATGCAGGAGTTGCACTGTGATTGTTGTATGTTGTAAGAATGTACTGTGATTTTCATACAAAATCTTGGAGTAAGATGGTGCACTGAGGGGGCCTACAGGTGTCTCACACATGGATCACACATCTAATGAATATCTTCATTGCACATGCTAATAGCAGTCTGTTGAACCTGACTGAAAGAAATACCAAAACTGATATGACATTAATATTGATATCTATCAGCTTCCAGACAGAATGAATCTCTTTGTGCAGCCTGCAGATTTACATATGTTTTGTACACTTCCAGATGTTATAATGCAGCAGCATAGCCTTGAGGCAAAACTTTGTTTTGCAAGGAGCTATAGTTGTAATCACTTGTCTAATGTGTACTGGGGTGTCACCCTGTACATACTTTGCCATCTTTGTACTGTGAACAGGACTGTTCAGTAAGCAGCTATGAACTTCTGTGTAGATATGAGTTCATCTGATAATGAGGATTTTTCTTCCACTGGTGGGAGCACATTGTCACCTCTATGCTGGGGGGTGGGGTGGTTGAGGCTGTAGAAGTCTGCTTATTTGCCTTAGAATTTGTTTATTAAATGCTATATTTTCTACAATATCATTATATTTACTGATTATTGTTTCTCAGTTGTGTATATGCTGAGCAGCACATTGCCAGCTCTGGGATAATGGCTGCTGGACTAATGATCCTAGTGAAGTACTTCTGCACTTGTATCCTCATAAATCTATGACTGAAATACACACATTCCTCTGGGCACATCATTTTTATACCTATGTTAAACCTAAACCCATCAAGATATTCTGCATTGTATAAAGCTACTCCTGGTAGTTTTCACTTTTAAGGATTGTGTAGGGCTCAAGGTATGTAGTTTTACTATGTATAACACTGCCTAATGATGTAACACATTTATGAATAATGCACTAAAAATAGAAAATAATAGATGGTTATTTAAGCAATAATCAACACCCAGGGCATAGATTGTTCAGGATTTATCCAGGACTGTTGCAGTTGGACCACAGTATCAAAGTAAAAGTGGTCTAAAAGAAACATAAACTGGTAAATACTCATCCCCCCACCACACACACACACTCACACACACACACACACACACACACACACACACACACACACACACACACACACACACACACACACACACACACAACCACACGCAGAATTAATTATTCATATAATATAGACCTATATGCTGTTTTGGAATAATACATTTTTCTATCTTAAGTGTTTCTTGGCTATGTTTTGCAGAGGAAGAGTAGTTTAGAATAGTCCATTATGAATTCTGTATGTGCCATTTAGTCATATTTCATTTTTCTGTAATATTTTTAAAATGTCTCATTTTGTTTTGTGAATTGTTTTTATATGAGATGTGTGGCTTGTCCTTAAACTGCATATTAGTTCAATGAGTATATATAGCTTTGTGAAGCATATTGGAGAGAGAATTGATGGTTATGATGACATACCTACTTACTTGTTTCAAGGGGGAGGGTTGAGGGTCTATGACCAAGGACACATGCTCTGTCTATAAGCTATGATGGAGTCCAGAAATTAGATGGAGGTGAGCATCTAAAAGGAGGTAGGACTACTAGGATAACATCACTCACAGAAATGAGTGACAAACATACTTCTCAACCTCTTAGCACAAGAAATCTGGACAAGGCCTGAGAAAATAGGGGGACAAAGGCCCAAAAATAGGAAAACATTTTAAATACTGCTCTTATACACTTAGAAAGTTGCTATAATAACATGATTTGTGTTAACATGCATTTTCTGAAGGATATGAAGTCTGGAACTCAACTGCATGTCATTATTTAGTGACTTTAATCCTTAAATCAGACATGTGATTTGTCAAAAAAACACAATTTTTATGAGGAACATGCCAAAAATATGAGACAAAAATCTGGACATTATGCAAAAATCTGTGCAGTTGAGAGGTATGGTGACAAAGCCTTTTTACCACTTAATTTATGCTTACCCTGTTTGGTGTTTCAGGAATGCACAAGGAAATGGAGGAAACCACATCTAACTGCTTCTGTTCAATGGAGTTGAGGAGAAAAAAATACCAAACACAATTTTAAGATTTGTCGATCTTATGTTTATATCTCAAAGTTTTCAAACTTAGAGGTGAGAAAAATTTGGTTGCAACTCCTATTTCCAGTGGAACTATTGCACTTATAATCAATCACTGTGCTCATCTCCCCTAACCCATAATCATAAGCCTCAAAATGTCCCACTTTCAAGTTTGTTAGTTGCATATGTTCTTGTTCTGGTTGGTGCTTATGTGCCACATGGACATCTGCCAAGATCCAATAGCAAACAGCTTTAATGGTTTTAACAGCCATTTTATAACTGAAGCATTAGCACGTTTGTAAGTGAATTCAGGGGCTACTGCATGTCAGTCTAGCTATTTGTTGGAATGTCAGCTAGCTTAGCATTTTAACACAGAAAGCCACTTGAGCACAAATTATGCTAAACTTTCCCACAGCATGAAAACCCATTATGGGGCAGAGGGCATTCTGACTTTTTGCTAACTGCAGCACTTGCAATTAGGTTTCTGGTACTGCATTTTTAATGTACAAGGTAGCCTCCCTTTTCAGAGTGGTCCAGATTCAGTGTTGTCATAGTCTGCTTATTACTACTAATGGTATGGATTTCTCTTCTTTTTTTAATGAGTTTACTATTTAGATCACATTCAGCATCTTAATTCGTGAGTCTTTAGGTGTGAGATGAGCAAACATTTAAAGGAGGGAGGCTCCGTGGTTTTCAGTTCAGGATTTTAGTATTCATTTTTTAGCTTACTCAAGTTTTTTTTTTCTTTTTTTTGTGTGATGAAGAATAAAACTGTGTATTAGCTAGGCCTGTAAGCCAAATAACATAGAACAAATCAGAAATGTTATGTTACTTAAAATGTATGTTATCATTTTTTTTTTTTATTTTACTTATTTTTTATTTTGGGTGGGGGTGAGCTGTAAAAGTTTACTACATTTCTTTCATTTTTAGCAAGCAATGGAAAAACACACTATACTGTTTTATAAATAATTTAGTGGTGTCACGGGATGGCCTGATTTTCCTAAAGAAGTATTCATACTCAAGTCACATAGTGTCCAGCATGCTAGTGTGCTGAAACCGAGAACATGTGATTCACAGAACCAGCTAGTGCTAAAGGGCAATGAACCAAAAGGCATAGGAGTAGGGATATGCAAATAATCACATAATGGCTTGCAAATGAAGAATTACAGGAGATAAAGTATGAACTTAGTTATGTCTCAGTTTAAAGGCTAAAAGAGAGCTGAACATTTGTGGAGATACAAACTGGTGACTACAGTTTGAGCAGTGACAGCTGCGGAACATCAGCATTTGATGTCTGTAAGTCCTCCTAGCCTCCATCTAGAAGCATCGCATGGCTGCAGGCAGCCCTAATAGTACTGACAGTGGATAACATACTGTCAGCTAACTGACCAGCAGCTGATGGACTACTTCCATGTAGACAGAGATGTATGGCTGTTGACGGAGATGTATAGCCCTCAAGCACGATCTGAAGAAGTGGGTTGGTGTCTTATATCCGTGTGTACCAAGGTATTTGTAGCTCTCACTATTCTAGATACAGGGACCTTTCATTGACAGATAGGGGGCACCTTGGGTATATCACAGGCTTCAGCCTACAGAATACTCCAGACGTTCACCAGTAAATTTCTTCTGCACTTTGATAAGCATAACCTTTTCTCTAATACTGCAGGGGGGAGAGAGACACCATTATGGGTGACTCCTATGGCATCAGCCCACCTCCCCAAAAGTACTTTGCCTACATCTGGCAATTAAAACATACCAAATGTCCACAGTGTTAAATCAATACAAAGGGTTACCATTCCATCAGTTACCAGGAAGTAGGCAACACACAGGAGCTGATTTCCAGCATGTCTATATATCACCCTGGCAGTGAACATGATTCTCACAAACAGTACCCAAGTCATCTGTATCACCTTCCTGCACACTGACATTCCACAGAGCTACTTATTGGGTAGGTGCAGACACAGTAATAGTCCGCCACATCTATAGCCAGAGACAGTATGTAGCCATGCATCATCCCCCTTATATCCCTGGGCTTCAGATGGCATAGGATAATAGGTGGCACCCTGGTAAAGGCTACCCATAAGTAGACCATACAAGATAGCAAAAATGCAGTACAATACAATACATCACTGCCCATGAGCAAACTAAAAACACTGTAGAGTTAATATTATGCCTGCTGAAAGCTCAGTTCTGCTGCCAAGACATGTTTGGAGGAGTACTGTATATGCCCCTGACACTGCATGCAAGCTATTTGTAGCTTACTGCCTGTTACATGACACGAGTATACCAGGAAAAACTAGCCCAGTTATCAGTCCTGGGAATCCTTGACCCACAACATTAAGCCATTTCACAGACACCATGCCTACATACTCCAGCAGTAATGACAGTGATACAGGCAGATTGCTCTTAACCCCACTTATTTTATTTATTTATTTATTTATTTATTTAACATTTGTTTACTGGAAAAGTCCAACTTGGAACGAGTCAATTTTCAGCAGAACCCCAGGCAGAAACACTTCAAATGCATGTCTTTGTAATGTGGGAGGAAACCCACACAAATGCAAGGAGGACCTGAAGACTCCACACAGAAGGCACCCCGACCAAGAATTGAACTGGAAAACCTCTTGCTGTGAGGTGACAACGTTAACTGCTGCAGCACTGCACCATCCATTTCTCCACACAGCTTCTGTGGACCTTGACAAGTACAGACTGGCAATGTGGTTTCACACAGAACAAAATGATCAATGCAGTGTTATTTAAAGGCTGTACTGGGAAGTAGTACATAGTCAATTTGCACTGTACATCTGACATTTCCACTTTCACCATACAGGGGGAAGCATTGTGTGGGTCACAAGCAAATTCATTTGTACAGGTGCTTGGGCACACATTAACACAAGACTGGAAACACAGCTTGGAGTGGTTTACAGGTCAGTAGAGGTGGAGCTGTGGGTTTTATAATAGGGACATCTGTGTCACAGACAATATAATCTGTGTACAGGGTGGGTGAGCCAATATGTGACCATGCTGTGGAGTCACTACAATGACTGGAAGTGGCAGAACTAGCTGTTCCCATAACACTCCTGGTGATATTGGTAAAATGGGACTTGTACAAGGTCCACTATGGAGGTGCCTGCCCGATGGATCTGTGCCATGGCCTCCCATAAAATGAGCATATGGAGTGGAAAAATGTAATATCCCTGGTGACATGTGCAAATTATGCACTCGTGACAGCCTCCCCAGGCAGCCACCCAGAGTATGCACATGCTACCAGTCATGGGCAGCATTGCTGGATAAGTTAATGACGGTGGTAATCACTATCCTCCAAACAGATATGGACATGGTGTCAACATATACCACCAGAAACTTCATGAGACCTGTCTTATCACTGTATTGGTTCTTGACTCTATTGCTTTCTGAAGGCATTGACTTTATTGGGTTACATACGTTTGGAAGCTGCATAGCATATCTGTCATCTCCTTATCATTATGAGTCACTGCAGACTGTGAGGAGATTATAGCCCTGCATATAATTTGATTGATATCAAACATACTTTGCATATTTAGGGTTGACTGGGGCACAAGGTGATGTCAAGAACCCCTTGTAGACTGTTATATGGTTGATATAACCATGTCAGATGAAGTGCACTGAAACGGTGCTACAAACCCATGAGGAGCATTACTGGTGTTTTTGCAAACAGGGAATGCCCCCCCTTGACAGGGGTAGTGCGTATCCATACTGTGCCACCTCTAGCTCAGGTGTGGATGAGGCCACACATTTACCTTGAATATTAAGTACAGGACCAACCAGGAAGGAGACAGACAATAATTTGTCCTATGACTGTGATTGGAAGACTCTGCATAGCTGGTAACTTCAGTCATGCCCTGACATGGCCTCTACAGGTATAAACATACAAGTGGTCTTGCCTTTGACAGGACAGACTGAATCTGACTGCCCTACATCATGTGAGGCCCTGTAGTGTGCATGCAGTTGGTGGGTGCAATCATGACACATGCCTGTGGTTGTATTCCTCTGTGCCTTAATACCTAGTGTACCTACAGAAAACATCTGCATCGATGGCTGTTCCCTGTTATACTCAGCTACTCACTCACAGCATTTATTTAGCAGGGACTATAATTTTTTTTGGCTTCACTTAATACTTGCAACTTTTACCTATACTATACTTAATCTAAACCTATGCGGTTCATATCTTTACAAAGATAACTTTACATCATCTTCTTTCGGCTGTTCCCGTTAGGGGTCGCCACAGCTGATCACCTGTTTCCATTTCTTCCTGTCCTCTGCATCTTGCTCTGTCACACCAACCACTTGCGTGTCCTCTCTCACCACATCCATAAACCTTATCTTAGGCCTTCCTTTTTTTCCTGTTACCTGGTAGCTTCATCCTTAGCATCTTTTTCCCAATATACTCAGCATCCCTCCTCAGCACATGTCCAAACCAATGTAATCTTGCCTCTCTGGCTTTGTCTCCAAACCTTCCAACCTGGGCTGACCCTCTAATATACTTATTCCTAATCCTGTCCACTCTCATCACACCCAGTGCAAATCTTAACATCTTTAACTCTGCCACATCCAGCTCAAACTCCTGCCTTTTTGTCAGTGCCACTGTCTCCAACCCATATAACATAGCTGGTCTCACTAGCCTCTTGTAGACCTTCCCTTTCACTCTTACAGGTACTCGTCTGTCACAAACCACTCCTGACACCCTTCTCCACCCACTCCATCTTGCCTGTACTCTCGTCTTCACCTCTCTTCCACACTCACCGTTACTCTGAACTACTGACCCCAAGTATTTAAACTCATCCACCTTCGCCACCTCTACTCCTTGCATCCTCACCATTCCTCTATCCTCCCTCTCATTCACACACATATATTCTGTCTTAGTCCTGCTGACCTTCATTCCTCTTCTCTCTAGAGCATATCTCCATCTCTCCAGGGCCTCCTCCACTTGTTCCCTACTCTCACTACAGATCACAATGTCATCTGCAAACATCATAGTCCACGGGGACTCCTGTCTGATCTCGTCTGTCAACTTGTCCATCACCATTGCAAATAAGAAAGGGCTCAGAGCTGATCCTTGATGTAACCCCACCTCCACTTTAAACACATCCGTCACTCCCACCGCAGACCTCACCGCTGTTACACTACCCTCGTACATATCCTGTACCACTCTTACATACTTCTCTGACACTCCTGACTTCCTCATACAATACCACAACTCCTCTCTAGGCACCCTGTCATATGCTTTCTCTAAGTCTACAAAAACACAATGCAACTCCTTCTGGCATTCTCTGTACTTCTCCATCAACACTCTCAGAGCAAACATCGCATCTGTAGTGCTCTTTCCTGGCATGAAACCATACTGCTGATCACTAATCATCACGTCCCTTCTTAACCTAGCTTCCACTACTCTTTCCCATAACTTCATGCTGTGACTGATCAATTTAATCCCTCTGTAGTTACTACAGCTCTGCACATCACCCTTATTCTTAAAAATCAGTACCAAAACACTTGTTCTCTATTCCTCAGGCATCCTCTCACTTTTCAAGATTTCATTAAATAATCTGGTTAAAAACTCTACTGCCATTTCACCTAAACACCTCCATGCTTCCATAGGTATGTCATCTGGGCCAACAGCCTTTCCATTCTTCATTCTCTTCATAGCTATCCTTATTTCCTCCTTCCTAATCCATTGTACTTCATGATTCACTATCCCTACATCATCCAACCTTCTCTCCCTCTCATTCTCTTCATTCATCAACCCCTCAAAGTACTCTTTCCATCTCCTCAACACACTCTCTTCCTTGTGAGTATGTTTCCCTCATTATCCTTTATCACCTTTACCTGCTGCACATCTTTCCTAGCTTGGTCCCTCTGTCTAGCCAATCGGTACAGGTCCTTTTCTCCCTCCTTAGTGTCCAACCTTTCATACAACTCTTCATATGCCTTATCCTTAGCCTTCGCCACCTCTCTCTTTGTCATGCACCTCATCTGCTTATACTCCTGTCTACTTTCTTCATCTCTCTGACAATCCCACTTCTTCTTTACCAACCTCTTTGTCTGTATACTCTCCTGTACTTCCTCATTCCACCACCATGTCTCCTTGTCATCCTTCCTCTGTCCAGATGTGATACCAAGCACCTTTCTAGTCGTCTCCCTTACTAGCTCTGCTGTACCTACCCAGCTATTTGGTAACTCTTCACTGCCACCCAGTGCCTGTCTTAACTCATCCCTGGACACCACCTCACAATTACCCTTTTTCAGTTTCCACCATTTGATCCTTGGTGCTGCCCTCACACTCCTCCTCCTCTTCTTGATCACCAACGTCATCCTACAAACCACCATCCTATGCTGCCTAACTATACTTTCTCCGGTCATCACTTTACAGTCTCCAATCTCCGTCAAACTGGCCCTCCTACATAAAATATAATCCACCTGTGTGCATCTTCCTCCACTCTTGTATGTCACCCTATGCTCCTCCCTCTTGTTAAAATAGGTATTCACCACAGGCATGTCCATCCTTTTCGCAAAATCCACTACCATCTGACCTCCTGCATTCCTTTGTTTAACACCATACCTACCCATCACTTCCTCATCCCCTCTGTTCCCTTCACCAACATGCCCATTGAAATCTGTTCCAATCACCACTCTTTCACCCTTGGGTACAGTCATCACCACGTCATCCAATTCACACCAACATTTTTCTTTCTCATCCATTGCACACCCAACTTGTGGAGCATATGTACTAACAACATTCATCATTACACCATCAATTTCCAGCTTCATAGACATCACTATATCCAACACTCTTTTCACCTCCAAAACACTCAGCATACTGTTCCATCAAAACAGCTCCTACACCATTTCTCATCCCATCCACACCATGATAAAACAATTTGAACCCATCTCCAATACACCTAGCCTTACTCCCCTTCCATCTGGTCTCTTGCACACACAATATACCAACCTTCCTTCTGTCCATCATATCAGCTAGCTCTCTCCCTATACCAGTCATACTGCCAACATTCAAAGTTCCGACCCTCACTACCAAAGTCCTAGCCTTTCTCCTCTCTTCCTGCCTTCGGTCATGCCTTCTGCCTCTTCTCCTCCTTTGGCCAACAGTAGTCCAAAGATAACTTTACATATAGTTTAGACTTTACCTTACTAGTTTTTCAGCTCACTGATTCTTCCTGATGACTCTTTTATTTTAGAGAAAAGTCCATCCTGTTCTGTTCTCCCTTGCTCCACTGAGACTCACGCTCACTCCGATCCCCTACTCTGCTCTCAATTCCCACCAACTCCCACACACTCCACATTTATAGTATTCCACACTAACCGCAAACCCTCAGGTGACACAATTTCCCTTCTAACCATTCTATCCACAAACACTTCCTCTTCTTACTCCTCCTACTTATTTGTTTAACCCTCTCTCTATTTTTCCACTTACTCCTCTACAATATTCATTCCTCCTTCCTCCTTTCTACATTACCCCTACATCACCTAACAACTTTTACTACTCTCATCCCCCACAGTATTATAACTATCCTCACCTTGCATAATTCTCTAACATTGACAGTAAATCCAAAGGAGGTACAGTTTCAATATACATTAAAGACATACACACCTCCAGGCTGGTCAAACAGTATGATGTACAGGAGACACTCCAGGTGCAGTTAACCATTGACAAGACCCCTATTCAAATCATAGCTAGCTACCAGCCCCCAAATCTGACTCAAGATGCCCAAGCCGCCTATTTGGACCTGTTAAAATCTATCAAGATTCAACCCTTTACCCTGATCCTGGGTGACTTTAACTTCCCAGACATAGACTGGAAAAACTACTCATGCCAGAAGACAAATGCCCAGAGATTCCTTGATTTTGTCAATGCAAGTGCCTTGCAACAGCTAGTCGATAGCTGCACAAGAGGTGATAATATCTTGGACTTGTTATTAACCAGCATGAATAACCACTGTAGCATCTCTATAGTATCATCCTCCATGGTAAGATCCGACCACAAAGCAGTCACTTTCGAAGTCACCATATCCCTCAACCCCTCTCTAGCTAGGATCAGACATAAAAACTGCTCCAAAGCTGATTACAGCCTCCTGAGGGATGGTATAAACAGCTTCATAGCCCCCTATCTCTCTGTAGGAACTGGCACCAATATCCAAAACTACACCAAAGCACTATACAAGCATTTATATAGATGCATGGAATCAGGAATACCTGACAGGACTAAATCATTCTCCGCCAGAAAGAGTAAACCTGTCTGGTGGACATCTGCAATAAACTCTATAACAAAAGGAAAAAATTGCTGTCCAAGACCAAGAAGGAGCAGATGCCCAATTGGAAGCAATGTCTCCTTAGCATGAACAAGCAAATAAGAGCACTAGTGAAATCCTCCAAAGTAAACTTCGAGTCCAAATTGGCCACATCTACTACAGACAATCATAAGGCCTTCTTCACATATGTCCGCAACCTCAAAGGAAGCACCCAGATCTGTTCAGAACTGGTGGTCAAGGACAACACATGTACAAATGCGCAGATATAACAAACTTGCTGGCTGACAGATTTAGTGAGAACTTTACCTCTCTTTCCCCCATCAGTAAATCTGGACATCCCAAATACGTGCCCCCTTCCCTTTATATCTAGGGAACTGATCATCATTACTCTCTCAAAGGCAAAAAATACAGCATCATGGGGCCCGATAACATCCCAGGCTGCATCCTACATGAACTCAAGCAGGAACTTGCAGCACCATTAGGCACCCTATTCAACCAAAGCCTGAGTACTGGCTTCGTTCCAGCTGAGTGGAGGACAGCCACTGTCATCCCTTTACACAAAGCTGAAGCGTCCATCGATCTGGGAAATTATAGACCCATCAGCCTAACTAACCTGATCTGCAAGGCCATGGAACTGATTATCATGGACCTCATTAACAATGACATTGACAGTCTCCAAACACTTAATCCCACACAGCTTGGCCTCGTCAAGGGGAGATCATGTCTGCTAAATTTGGTCGACCTCTTTGAGACAATCACCAAATCTATGGTCGATGGGAAGATGGTGCACACTGCCTAGCTTGGCCTTGCCAAAGCCTTTGACACTATTCCCCACTGCAGCATAATAGATAAACTCTCTCAACTAGGCATCGATCCATATGTTACCAGATGGGTAGCAAACTGGCTCCACTGATAGAACCCACTTAGTCAAAACAGGGGAAGCCACCTCAAGCAGTAGACCCATAAAAAGTGGCGTACCCCAGGATTCAGTCTTGCGGCCTCTGTTATTTGGGATATACTTCTCTGAGGTGCAGGCCAAAACCAGTAGGCTATGGCTGAACAAGTTTGCAAATGACTGCAAACTGGGTGCTGTCATCAATTCCCCTAGTGATGTGGACATCCTCCAAGAAGGTCTCACTCAGACAAATGACTGGTGCCAGAAACATGGGCTCAAGCTGAATACCAAAAAATGCATCATCACTCGCTTTGGGGAGAGTGACATCCCCACAAATTATCACATTAATAACAACGTCCTAAGCACGCAATCAGTCATGAGTGATAGCAACCTGACTTTTGGCCACCGTGTTGCTTCCATTGTACGGAAAGCCTTCTACATGGCCCACCTCATAAGTAAGGGTATCTCATCCAGGGACAAGGTGGTCATAACATCCCCGTATTCTTATCAGAACCACAGTCCGAGGAAAATCCAACACCAACAACAGAAAACCTCGTACAGCTAAGGCCAGCAAGAAAATTCACACAGTACTAGCGTCCACTCAATTTATTAGCCACTTTTGTCAGAAAGACTTCATCAGAATACAAATTCACAATAAAATTCTCACTGTTTAAATACTACACCCAAATCACATTCAATTATTCAATTTCACCATCAATTAAAACATTAAAATAATTAACTACATAAACTTTGTTAATATATACTCTTCTATTTCTTAAAAAAAACGTTAAAGTTCACTGTATCATTGAGTCCAGGGCTTCTATCTGACAGTAACTTAATTTGCCACGAGGCTTCTTTTTGTTCCAAATAGGTTTTTAAATCACCACCTCTTAAATCCATTTGCCCCTGCTCTATGACAGAAAAAGACATTTTTTAAAATTGGGACACCTTAAGGTGTCTTTGTACAAATCGCTTTTTGTATCTTTCTTTTTAATGTAATACTGATGTTCCTTAATATCTTCTAATAACCGTCTAGTGGTCGTTCCAACATAAAATGCTGGACATCCTGAACATACACTAATGTAAACAACACCCCTTGTTTGACAATTAAATCTCCCACTCAATGTGATGGTGTACGCAGGGTCTACCAACATAATAAAAGGCCCTTCTAAAAAGTAATGACAGGTGTTACAGTGTCCACAGATGAACATTCCAACTTTTTTATTTGAAGGAATATTACTACCTAGAACTTTTGTGCTGTCCTTTTGAAAAAGTTTTTTCAAATTGTAGACAAACCTGGGAACTTCTCCCACAATATTGTACAATTCATTGTTCCCTTGTAAAACTTTCCAATTGTTGTTAATAATTGAATGGATACTGTTACTGTCAACTGTCATGTCTAAAGTACAAGCCAACCTTCTATCCTCATTTCTGCCATTTGCAATTTTTAATGTTTTTTTAGACTAAAAAGGATATTTTATCGTGAATTTGTATTCTGATGAAGTCAGAATCCATGACTTGCTGGGAACAGACCCAACAGTATATGTTCTGGCACCCCACAAGTATTGGTGGGTTACTTGATGCATGCCCTACAAGACAGCCAAAGCAAATCATAGTCTACTTGTAGACTGAACATCTGGTTTAGGCTATTTCGAACATGTGTGAAAGGATGCTTACCCTGGGCAGATACAGTCTTGGAAAAGGCTGCAGTAGTTTTAAATCTTGTTTTATACATGACATAATCTGTATTCTGATGAAGTCTTTCTGACAAAAGCTGCTAATAAACTGATTGGATGCTAGTACTGTGTGATTTTCCTTGATGGCCTTAGCTGTACGAGGTTTTCTGTTGTTGGTGTTGGATTTTACTCGGACTGTGGTTATGATAAGAATACAGGGGTGTTATGACCTCCTTGTCCCTGGATGAGATAACCTTACTTATGAGGTGATAGTAATGATCTTTATGATGAACACAGTATAGCTGCATGAGTACACTGCCCATGGCAGTAAATGTTCGATTAACAGGATCAGATTATGTGTCACTCCCGAGCACCAGAAGTTAAAACAGCTGCAGCCGTGCACTCACTGGGATGTCATGCTCTAGCTACATTACAATCATTTATGATTTACTGCTGGAATTATCTTACTATATGAGCATATGAAAGCTCATGGTGAAATGGGGAACTAGGCAGAGTAATGGACAAGCCCACCCCAACTATTACAGTACCCTATTACTTGTCGGTCTCTCCCCAGTTACCATAAACACTGTTTAAACCTGTCAGTTTACATTCTATTTTCTTATTTAATTTTACAATGACTGCAGAGATTGGGATTTAATTTAAAGTTTTTATGTTTTTTCTTGGGCCCCAGGCTGTTTTGTAAACATCATCCCCTTCAACACATTTTTAGGGCCATGCATAAATGTATTCTTTGAGTCACCTTCCTGATTGTTTTAAATTACATTTATTGTTTAATACAGCAACATCTGTCAGAGTACATTTTAAATTACATTTATTGTTTAATACAGCAACATTTGTCAGAGTACATTTTAAATTTGTAATTTTTAACATTTTTCCAGTAAGCAGTGATACAAAATGCATGAACTAATAACCCATTTCAGAACATTTCAACCATAAAAGGTCATTCAGACTGCTATCATTATAATCAAACAATATCTGTACTCAACAATTACAGTCACATTATCATCAGCTGTGTACCTGTCTCATGCCTGATTTGTGATAAAAATGGCTATGATTAAATATTCCAATTTGCTTTACTCAAATGCACACTAGTCCTCCAAAGACAGACTAATCACTTTTTTTTTCAAATTGAAACTTTATTGAATTTTCTTTACATAACACATACAAGTAAAAAATCATAACACACAGAAGTGTAGATTTACATGAGTGTTCATACAGAAGATAACATACAACCCACACACTAAAAAAAATAAAATTCAAAACACAAGTCTTATCTACAATATGTACAAAGTGCTGCTTTGGGCAAACTCATGGACAGATGAGCCACATAAGAAAATTTGAATTGTCTTGAAGGATTACAAATGGCAGATGTACCAAAGCTAGACAATACTGATTGTGACATCATAACCATGTTTTCAGCATTTTTTCTTTTTTTTTTCCAGAACCACACACCAGGAGGCAAAATATAAGGGGAAGGAAACAAACAGAATATAAAGAGAAATTAAAAATGTTTTCCCAATAACTAAGAATAATAGTTAGAGATATCCCGGATCAGAGCAAAAATAAATAAAAAAAAATGACTTTAACTATCCGACAAAAGTTCAGATAGGGAATTCCAACATTTCTGAAAGTAAATGAGTTTCTTTGGATTTGTTATTAAAAGTTTTTGTGAAGTTATGTATGTGATCGCCATGTTCCTGAAGCCACTCCATGACATCTTGGTGCGATCTAGCCAGTGCTTGGTGATGTATAATTTGACTAAAGAGCATAACGTTATTAGGATGTGAGATTTAAATTTCGATAAGTTATTAATTAGGATATGTAAGAGTGCCGTCTTCCATGAGAGAGTTGATTTATGGTATCCCATTTTATCTAGTTTCACCTTGAGGGAGCACCAAATAGAGTGGGAGTATCTACAGAACCATAAAATATGCATGATGTCCACTTGAGGGTACGAACAGCAAAGGCATGCAGTTGAGATATTCGGGTTAAATTTGTTTAAGCAAACAGGTGTGAAATATAGATTATTATTGATCATAAATTGGGTGTAAATAAGTTTTTTAAAAGGGGAAAAAGATAAGGTAGAATTAATAGCAGATAATTTCTGATCCTCTGATAAGATAGAACCTTGCTGGTTCCAATAATCTGCAAATAGCACATTATCTTTGCGAAGTATAGCAATAATAAGCTTGTATGTTAGGGATAGCATGTTCTTGTTGGTTGATAAAACATCAAATAGTTTAGACATCTGTGAATAGTGTAAACTCCGTAAATACCAGTAAAACAAAAACGATATCCTGGGCGTCCAGAAGATTTTATTACTCACACAAAATACAACGAAAAATAGAAAATAAAAAGCAGTTTAAAATCCACAATATCAACGAAAATACTGAGCGCTTTCACCCGCTCAAATCAATGCGGGTTTCATCAGAGTACATCTAACAATTCTTTACACCAGCCTTATATACTAACTAAATTGTTAAATAATTAATTACTTAACTATGCAGAACAATTTGTCAATTGAATAATAGTTTCGTTGGTAAGCTGCACTGAAGTCCAAAATACTAAACACTTTGTTGTTTCTGTATCATATTTTGTGTTTGTATTAAAATTTAAAATATTTAACCATGAACTAAACTGATAATTATAAATATGTCTTAAATAATCTTTTTTTAAAAAATTCTTTGTGAATTGTAATGTTGTTGTTAAAACCTAATAAGAAATAGTGAGGGCATAACCTATATATATTTATATAATAATCAATTTAATAAATAACTGTATACCTAATCTCTATATAAATACAATGTAAAATAAAAATAAATATATTAAATATATGAATAAGTACAATATGGTTAAATAGATAAATAATGATGTGTGTGAAAATGACAGTAACACTATGTTAAATTTTAATGCATAATAAATAAATAAATAAATAAATAGTTGTGATATCATATGTATAAAAGTCATTTGATTTTCTAAATACAATTCATAAATGTTCACGTTAATATAAAGTAGTATGTAGTTTATGAAAATGTGTGTGTAAAATATATAATGCAATTGTATCTGTTGGAAGTTATATTGCAATCTGTAACATCTAAATACTTATTAATGTGTGAAATTGATAAATAAAATAAAATAAATAATACTATATAAACCCGATAATAGTACTGCAACATGTTTTTAGAAAATTGTTATTATTAGATTGTGATAAGGCTCAAATTAGACACAAATGGATTTGTGTTTAAGAATACTCGCAATGCTAATGTGCCCATTCAATCCTGGTGTAGTGCTGGCATTAAAACGAAGTTGCCACAAGCATTCTTTTGTTAACAGTAGGTTATCCAAATCCCCTTCCTTTTCCCAGGGGTTATATATTCTATCTATAATGAAAAAGATAAATCTTTTGAAATTACAACATGTAGTACTGTGCGTGTAAAGAGCATTAGTTTCCTTTTTGTTTTTAATATCCCTTACATGTTCCATAATTCTTTCTTTTAATTTTCTCTTAGTCTTACCTACATAGTATGCAGGACATGAAGTGCAACTAGCTAAGTAAATGACCCATTTCGTATTGCAATTACATAGTCCAGGGCATTGAAGTGTTTTACCATAGTCATGTACTGTGCAGTATGGTCCGTCATTAATATATTTGCAACTTTTACAAAATCCACATTTTTTCATTTTAGATGTTTTAAATTTTTGTGTCCTGCTTTCAAAAATCTCTTTCAGATTGGTGCCCCTACTGTATGTAATTCTCGGGTATGTACCTAGGGTTTCTTTAAGTTCTCTGCTGTTGTTTATCACACAATTCCAAGTGTCATTTAAAATCGTTACTATTGCTTTAGAGTTAACATTATAAGGTATAATAAATGAATCCTTCTTACTTATCAAATCTTGTTCTTTTAACCTTATATTTACTCCACTACAAATTATCGGTTTGTATTTTGTATCCTTATCCCTTAATACCTCCTTGGTTAAAGAGTCTAATAGGTTTTGTGGATAGCCTCTTTCAGCAAACATATCCTGTAAATACCTACTCTCTTCCAAAAAATTCTGATCGTCACTGATAATACATGAAAGTCTAACCAATTGGCCTTTCACCAAATTTCTCTTTTGGAAGTGGGGATGGTAGCTATCATAGTGTAAATAACATTTGAATATGTTTTTTTACGAAAGATGTTGGATTCAATCTTACCGTTTTTGTTGTACATTCTTATATCTAAGTAGTCACACTGTTCAAAATATATTTGAAATGTAAACTTTAAAAAGCTAGTACTTTTGTCTAAATAGTGTATAAATTCTTTTATTTCACTTTCTTCCCCTTTCCAGAAGATCAGAATGTCATCCAGGAATCTTACATAAAAAATAATATTCTCCCAATAGCTTGATGCAAAGACTTCTTCGGTCTCCCAATGTGCTAAAACTAAGTTAGCATAAGTGGGGGCGCATCTAGCCCCCATTGCTACTCCTGTGCATTGTTTGTAATGTTCCCCTTCCAAAAAAACATAATTATTGTTTAGTATCATTTCCATGAAATCAACTAAAAGTTTCCGTTTAACAATGTGGTATCCACTGTATTTGTCTAAAATTTTCTCAAAATATAAAAGTCCTTCTTTATGTGGTATGATGCTGAACAGGTTAATAACGTCAATCGTTAACATAAAGTACTTCTCCCCTTTGTAGTTTTCATTAAATTCTCTCAATTTTTCTAAACAATGCCAGGAGTCTTTAATTATATGTGGAAAGTTCATACTGATACCTTTACAATGTGCATCTACAAATTTGGCTATTGTTTCTAGCTTAGAATTTTTAGCAGAAACTATTGGTCTAAAAGGTGGATTTTGAATGTTTTTGTGTACTTTAGGTATGCCGAATATTGTGGGAGTAATAGGATATTCAACAACTAAGAAATCATATTCTTGTGTGTTGATCATGCTCTCCATCAAATAGTCATATAGTAGCCAATCAATTTTTGTGTATGCTCTTTGTACCTCATATTTAGAAACTTTGTTATATGTTTCTTCATTTTCTAACATGGTTACCATTTTGTTGATGTAATCTAACTTTGGCATGATCACTACAACACCTCCCTTATCCGGCTTCATGATTCTGTATTTGTTCTTGCCACAAAGCTCTGCAATACAGAATCTCTCGGTATCAGTTAAATTGTCCTTTATCACTTGTTTTTGCTTTAGTTCCCTCCGTATTTGTGACTCACATAAAGATTCGTAGACTTGAATAATTGGATTACTGGGTGGTATGAATGTGCTAGATCTTTTAAGTGTGATGGCCCTAGTGTCAGTGTTAATCTCACGAGGTATCTTGTCTTTAGCAAAAAACATTTTTAAGTTTAGCAATCTCACATACAGTTTCAAATTAATAAGAATTTTGCCTATATCACATTTAAAGTGTGGAACAAATGTGAAACCCCTTTTGAATAGAGAGATATGACTTTGGTTCAAGTGCAATTCACTATAGTTGTATATGTTAAAACCACCACTATTAATGACATCACAAACATCCGAATTAATTTTTTCAGAGTTAAAAGTTGTTGAATCAATGTCACTAAAAACAGTAAAACTTTCATCATTTTCATTATTCCTCATATCAGCATCTGAATCTGTGCCTAAATAATAATAACTGTTTCCAGTCCCATTTTCAGTGCCATTTTCTGTGGTGATGTCAGTATGAATTAAGTCCTTTGATGTTTCAAATACGTTAGTACAAAATGTACTATTTAGTAATAATGGGAGTTTGTCCTGAAATGTGTTTTCCTTCCTTGGTTCGGGTATTGAGTTTTCTCCCCTTGGAACCTGTCTCTTATTCTCTCCGATCTCCTTAGTTGGGGTTGCTCTAAAAAAACGTCATTTTCTCTGTAGGCATCCCTTTGTGTTGTATTACCACTATAAACAAAGTGTTTAGTATTTTGGACTTCAGTGCAGCTTACCAACGAAACTATTATTCAATTGACAAATTGTTCTGCATAGTTAAGTAATTAATTATTTAACAATTTAGTTAGTATATAAGGCTGGTGTAAAGAATTGTTAGATGTACTCTGATGAAACCCGCATTGATTTGAGCGGGTGAAAGCGCTCAGTATTTTCGTTGATATTGTGGATTTTAAACTGCTTTTTATTTTCTATTTTTCGTTGTATTTTGTGTGAGTAATAAAATCTTCTGGACGCCCAGGATATCGCTTTTGTTTTACTGGTATCAAATAGTTTAGACATCTGTTTAATGTTCATTTCATTAATATTGTGGGCATAAGGCACAGAGGCAAAAAGTTCCCTTAGTTGATGTAAAATTATAATGTATTTTTTGGACAAGTTTACTGTATCACATAGTTTGGTGGGTGATAAATCCCTAAACTTATGAATATCCCATATAGTGAAGTCTCTGATATGAGGGTAATTAGCTAAATTAATCATATTTCTATTCAACATAAGATTAGGGTTTAGATGAATAGGCTGTAATAAAAGGAACGCATTTATCAAATTAAGAGAATTAACTAGTTCTTGAAGATGTTGTCCTGTTCGATTCTCAGCTAGAGCATCTTCTGTGTGGAGACATGCATGAATGGGTGTACCTTCATTGAAGGTTGTGCGTCAGGGCCAGCAACTCGGCACATAAAAATCTACTGCCAATCATTAGTGGACCGGAGTTCTGCTGTAGCGACCCCTAACCGGGAAAAGCCGAAAGACGCAACTAGTTCTTGAAAAATTTGTATTTTTTTCCTTTAGGATATGGTGCAATTTTGATTTCTTAAGGAATAATGGGTCCATAAAGCGAAGAGCTTTAGGGTTAAGGTTATTATCTAAAACATGATTAAACCACATATTAATCCAGGAGGGGGAATGCAGCTGGGCGGTTGGATTGTGATTAGCAATTTTAATTAGTCTGTTAGCATGTAAAAGTCTGTACTAAATATGTAGGTCTGGCATGCCAAGGCCCCCTTTATCTTTTGGAAGTGTAAGTCTTAAATCAGATATTCTGACTGCTTTTGGGTAGCAAATAAATTTCGCAAGTGCCTTTTGAATTTTTAAGAAAAAATATTGAGAATGGATGAAAGAGATGCATGGAAGAAGTACATAACCCTTGGGAGGATATTCATCTTAATAATGGATGTTTTGGAAAGCATAGGGAGTTTCAGCTGTTGCCATCTGGACATATCTTGGGTTATAGTTGACCATATTTTCGTTAAGTTGGAATGTAGTATAGAAGGTGTAGCATGATCATGCTTAATTCCTAGATATTTGAAGGAATATACTGTGCGAAATGGAGAGTCTATAAAAAAGTTTTCTTTATGAGCACAAGGGTTAATTGTGAAAATACAAGATTTATCTTGGTTGATATTATAATCTGAAATGTATGTATAAGTATTAAGGGTTGCGATTATCTTCTTAGTGTCTGATATGGGGTTTTCAAAATAAAGGTTCAAGTCATCAGCAAATGCAGCCAGACTTATACTGGTATGTAATATTTTGGGTATTGAATGGAAGGTTTTCTGAAGGAGAAGTAGAAATAATGGTTCTATATAAAGAGTGAAAAGAAGGGGAGACAGGTGGCAACCCTGATGGGTTCCATTAGAAATTTTTATTGGCAATGAGTACTTCTTGTTAATATAAAGGCATGTAAAAGCACCATTATATAAAATTTTAATAGTATTGATGAAATTTATAAGAATATCATAATGTCCTAGGACTATAAATAGAAATTTCCAGTTCATACGTTCATAGGCAGGTACTAGGCTATCGGACCAAGGGTCTAGGTAAGCCTAGCCAACAAGGTTCTCTGGCTTATGCCACCCAAGAAAGTTATTTTCCTGTGCCACTGTCGAGCAGAGACACAGAAGTGATCCCCCAGGGTGTATTTCCTATTTCCCATCCACTCATCAACATTTTTCTTAAAGAGTGCTACTGAAGAACTTTGCTTGATACAGATGGGTAGCCTGTTCCAGAGTATAGGAAGTCTCTGGGACAGGAATCTATCCCTCCAGCATGTCCTGTTTATTGTGGTGACAAGGTTTAGGTCCCTAGAGTGTGTAGCTCGGAGGGATTGGGATTTCTTTAGGTGTAGCATGTCCAACAGCTCTGGGTTTGACATAGCTTTATATGTTAGGCAGAGATCACCTCGGAGTAGGCAATATGCTATGGAGTAAAGCTGGAATTTTTTGAAGCAGTCAGTGTAGGACATTTGTTTGAGGCCAATAATCCTCTTTGTGAGGTACATCTGTGGCCTTTCCAGCTGCTGCAAATATCTTGTGAGGTACATTCCAAAAGAGGTGTTGTACTCCATAATGGGTCTAATCAGTGTCGAGTAGAGGGGAACAATTACCTCTTTTTTCCTGGTTGAGAACCCTTTTATGATGAGGTGTGCCACGTAGGAGGACTTCCTGACTACTGTGGCAATGTGACTATCAAAGGAGACTACTGCCCACCTGGGTCCCAAGGTCTCTTATCACGCATTCGGTGTTAAGTAGATTGCTGCCTATGTGGTAGTTCATGGGTGCAGAGTTTTTACCAACGGGGATGACACTGCACTTTTTGGCATTGAGCTTGAGGCCATGGCTCTGATACCAGGCACCTGTCTCAGTGAGGCCCTTCTGTAGGATGTCCAAATCATTTGGGGACTTGACTATGACTTCTAGTTTGCAGTCATCTGTGAACTTCATTAGGCAGAGACCTTCTGTGTTAGCGTGTACTTCAGAGAAGTAGATACCAAACAGGAAAGGTCCCAGGATGGAACCCTGTGGTACACTACTTGTCACTGCTTTGAGGTCAGATTTGGAGTCTGCAACTTTTACAGCGTGGGTTCTGTCAGTGAGCCAGTTGGCAATTCATCTTGTGACATAGGGATTTATACCTAGTTTAGTGAGTTTAGCTATAATTCCAGAATGGGGGATGGTGCCGAAAGCCTTGGCGAAGTCAAGAGGCTGTGTGAACCACCTTACCCTCATCTACGGCTTTGGTGACTGCCTCAAAGAAGTCGATCAGGTTCAGTAGGCATGATCTGCCTTTCACACACCCGAACTGGGTGGGATCCAGAGTTTGGGGGTTACCAATGTCTTTGTTTATGAGTTCCATGATGATACGTTCACCCTGTCAAATGCTTTGGAAGTATCGAGGATCATGGAATATCTTTGTTTTTTATCTTTCTTAGTCATGTTGATCATAGTCTCTAATGTTAAAGTACTGTCCCATGTATGTCTATTAGGCATGAAACCGGCTTGGTCATTTGAAATAAGGGAGGGGATAACTTTTTTAAGGCTTTCAGCTAACATAGATGATAGGATTTTAATGTCTATATTCATTAAAGAGAGTGGCCCATAATTGTTGATGTTTGATTTATCCAGATTATGTTTGTGGGATTAGAATTGTCTTGAAGTGATTAATGTAAAGGTCCGGGATCCCATTACTAACAATATAGTTAAATAGTTTTAGTAAAATGGGAGCTAATACATCTTTAAATGATTTATAAAAGTCTGGGGTACAGCCATCAGGGCCTGGGGCTTTTCCTGATTTTAGGTTATCAATAGCCTTAATTATTTCTGATTAGGTCAAAGGGGCTGATAGAATTTATTTGTGATCTTCATTTAATGTAAGAAAATTAATGGATTTAATAGAATTTTCAATCTCTGAAGAAGGGGTTTGGTGATCATTACTAGAATATAAATTCGAGTATATCTGATGGAATAGGTTGATTATCTGGGAGTCTGATTTAAATAGTTTACCGCGGTGGTGGTGCTGCGGTAGCGTTATCGCCCCACAGTAAGACGCTGTCCTGTTCGATTCTCAGCTAGAGCGTCTTCTGCGTGGAGACATGCGTGAATGGGCGTACCTTCATTGAAGGTTGTGCGTCAGAGCTGGCAACTCAGTAAGTAAAAATCTACTGCCAATCATTAGCGGACCGGAGTTCCGCTGTGGTGACCCCTAACTGGGAAAAGCCGAAAGATACAACAACAACCTTGGTGACTAATGAGGGTTATTCTGGGAGAGGATTGTGTATTTTCATTCAGTCTACCTAAAGCTTTAGAGGGGGCTTGTGTCCATTCAGAAAATTTAGCAACAACCTTTAATTCTTGCAAAGAGCAATTGTATTGATGTAGGTTAAATAGTTCCTTTTGTTTACTAATCATAGCATTTTCCAGCTCGAAAGAATGGTTTTCTTGGAGTTTGTTATCTAAGTCTCTAATTTCTGATAATACACCATATTCCTTTTCTTTATTTTTATTTTTAAAAAATGTAGATTTCTGAATGGATATGCCTCTGAGAATAATTTTACAAGCCGCCCACTGAATGTCATATGGGAATCTTGAGTTTCTGGGATCATCTGCACACTCTTGTAAGGCAGAGACAATTTCTTCTTTCACTACTTGGTTGAGTAAGATATTATTGTTAAGGGACCAGTTAAAACCATTACTATGTGAGGGTGAGGTTTGATTAAAATTTATCAATAATGTGATCTTAGAGTGATCCGAAAAGAATCTTGGCTCAACCATAAATTTTATTTGCCAGTTTATATTTCAGACTTCCGCAGTGGTGCAGCGGTAGCGTTGTTGCCTCACAGCAAGAGGTTCTCCCGTTCGATTCTCGGCTGGAGTGTGGGGAGTGCCTTCTGTGTGGAGTCTGCATGTCCTCCCCGCGGTTGGGTGGGCGTTCGAAAGACATGCATAAATGGGTGTGCCTTCATTGACGGTTGAACGTCGAGCTGGCACCTCGACGTTCGTGAAAATCTACTGCCAATCATTAGCGGGCCAGAGTTCCGCTGTGGTGACCCCTATCCGGGAAAAGCTGAAAGACAACAACAACATTAGTATTTCAGAAATTTAAAAAAAAAGTGAAAAAGTGGATCAGAACCAGCTAATTCGCACTCTTAAATAAATATTTAGATCAGTACTTCAATCAAGTGAAGCACATTCTGACTACATAGTTGAAAGAGCACATCGTGCGCTATATAAAAATCAAGACTCCACATCATCGAGACCCATTTATGCTAAACTACTTAATTTCCAAGATGTAGCAATTTCCAAGATGTAGCAGCCGCTGTGGTGCAGCGGTAGCGTTGTTGCTTCACAGCAAGAAGTTCTCCTGTTCGATTCTTGGCTGGAGTGCGGGGAGTGACTTCTTTGTGGAGTCTGCATGTCCTCCCCACGGTTGGGTGGGCGTTCGAAAGACATGCATAAATGGGTGTGCCTTCGTGGAAGGGTAAACATTGAGCTGGCACCTCGACGTTCGTAAACAAATCTACTGCCAATCATTAGCTGACCGGAGTTCTGCTGTGGCGACCCCTAACCGGGAAAAGCCGAAAGACAACAACAACAACTTAATTTCCAAGATGTACAAATCATTCTATCTACATACAAAAAACAAAAACATTTCAAGTGGAATACATATAATATCTCTATTTCACAAGATTTCCCTCAAGAAATAAAAGAAAAAAGACGTAAACTTTCTCCTTTCTGTGCAGACCTTATCAAGCGTAACATCAAATTCCAGATGCGATTTCCAAATAACCTATCTTTCTATCATAATGAAATTAAGTACACAATGTCCTCACCTAAAGAAGCTATACTAATCTTTACCAAGTGCTTCGGTAACTCCCCCTGTGAATAAAATCACAAAATACAAGCAAAATCAAGCATTTAATTAAATCTATATGCTGTTTTACCATACCGGAGTCTACAGTACACATTCCGACTTCAAACAAGAGCATCCAGCCTCGCTCATTACTTTCCATTTTGGTAATTTACTATATCTAAGCTTACTATAAAATGCTTTTTAGTTTTCTAGTATATGGTACTGTTTATGCAAAGATATGTAGTACAGGGGACTTCGTTTTGGTGACACCGCCCAATTTTAATGTAGTACAACTTCCTTTTTGTTCTACTAATTCCCCACCTATTTCCTGCTGATACGTTCATTGCAAACAATATCAGCGATGTTCTTACATGTGGCTGCATGGGTTCTTCTTCAAATACTGTCTAACTATCAACGGTAAGTCCTGGAGAAGTTGTCTGTGGTCCAGATCTCACCGGAGTGCTGATGTCATGTAATCCTATTTCCTGCTGATCCGTTCATCGCAAAGACTACCAGCAATGTTCTTTTATGTTGCTGCAAGGCTTCTTCTTCAAATACTGTTTTAACTAACAGTGGTAAGTCCTGAAAAATGTATCTGTGATCCATATCACTGAAGTGCCAATGTCATGTAATCTGGAAATTAAATGGTTAATTTTACTGCTATAGTCTTCTATAGAAACCGAATGGGAACTTATTATGTAATAGATTCGCTGATGCATCTCTTAAGACAGTGATATGACAGTATCTGGGACTATGATCGTATGTATATAATTAGCGATCAAACTAGACTGTAGCTTCTGTTTTAGTAAGATCTACCTTTCACTATGTGTAAACAGTTAATGCTTATTTCAAAGACTGTATTGTCAAAGTACCAACTTTGAAAAAAAAAAGATACATGGTCTAGTTAACTTCTGCTGTTGTCAGTGAACTTATGCAAATGCTTCCTTTTTTGCAATTTTATAAAAGCCTTGTTCCAGGGGTTCAGAATATCACCTCTTTTACTGTTATTAGACAATTGTAATTTTCACTAATGGTATAGAAACTATGCTGGTGTAAACAGACCTGCTGGTCCTGTGATTTTAAGTTAATTCGCAATACATGTTCGGGGCAGTCATAGCCTTGATCTCAATGTTATCTTGAAGGGTTGTACTGATATATTAGTAATGTGCTGATAAATATATATCACAAATGTTTTTTGTTAAATCAGCATTTTATGAATGATTTATTATTTAGTCAGTCTCAGCTTAACTTATTTGTACTATTATAGTCGAGTAGTATATTTGACTTAATTGCTTTAATATGTTGTTTAGCTTGCTCTTATAGCAAGTTTTGATTTTTCTCCACGATGTAACTCTATATTTAATCTGTATCTTAGTTAATTTAGAAGAAGTCTTTATGCCAATCAACAAGGGGATAAATCAGCACTTGTGTAATTCTCGAAAGGGTTGTTCCACAAATACAATGTATATATTCCTTTGAGCTTTCCCCTAGTAAATAATATCTTTCCTTTAATACTTTTATACAGTTGATAAAGTTAAGCTTCTGAAAGAAAGTCACAGTGATCTGAACCGTTTTAAGATGTACATATTTGTTTAAAGAAGTTTGCAGTCTCATATGTTATATTGAATAAGATATAATTTATTTTTCGTAAAGGAATGGGATACATAATGCTTTAAGACAGTTTCTACTAAAGTTTGTACACAAGGTGGTAATCAGCTAATCCTATTTATGCTGTGTTCCTTGGATAACTATTATCCGCATTATTAGTTAATTTTGATTACAATACATAGTTTAAATCTTTTAACCATTCCTACACACAACACCACCTTCGCTGATACCCTCTACAGAGCTGGAGTCTACTCTAAAGAATGAGCTGAGTGGATAAGTTAAGTAGGGTACTAAGCGACGACATTTGGAATTTTGTCAAAGTTGTACATATGATGTAAATATTCTTTTGTTGTTTTGGGGAATTTTTAAACTCCCTTAATAATAATTCTAATTCTATTTTCTTCATTTTTATCTCTCCCAAATAAAGGGGTTAGGTGGGTAGGCGCAGGGTCAGGTTCGAGAGAGATAAATTCTACTTTTTCAACTAAATTTACACACAGTCCCATTCTTTCATTGAACTATGAACCACACAACTACTTCCCCTTTCTTACCCTTCATTCACCCAACCTCTATAGAGCCATAATTTAGTATAAACATGAGCAATAGCTGTAAAATAATTTCCTGGAATGTTAGAGGTCTCCTAGACAAAAATAAAAGAAATCTCTTAATGCACCTCATATTAAAAGCATAAGCAGACATCTCATTCATTCAAGAATCTCATATGACTGATGATGATTGGACCAAAGAAAGAAGTAGGAAGTAGATAAAAGACATTATATCAGCGGGTAACAGCTCTAACTCCAGAGGCGTGGCAATCATTATCAAAAACTCATTTAAACCTATTATAGTAGACAGAGGGTCAGATAATGAAGGTAGATGGAGCTACTTCACGTGTTTAATCCCCACAATTACTAATCCTATTCTGTCCTTGTTCAGGACAACAACAATTTATCTTCATTATTTATAACTTATTATTAAAATTCACGAAATCACCATTTGATTATAGGGGAGATTGGAATGCTGTAATGAATCCCAATATTGACCATTCTAACAAAGCTAAAAATTATAATACAAGATTCCCTTGCCTTGCTGGATCTAATCTCAGACTTTAATCTGATTGACCCTATATTTTTGGAGAAATCACTCAGAATTTCAATAACTACACATACTTTTCGAAATGCCATAACTCTTGGCCAAGATTTGACTTTTTTTTTAATTTCAGACTAATCACTTTTTAACTTTATCATCTCAGCTGGGGGTCAGTCATTTTAAACACAGATATCCCCAAGCCCAGCAATTATAGCAACATTGTTGACTGCATCATTCTCAGATGCATATCAAAAAAATGGAAACAATTATAATGACCAAAGGCACACATTTCAAATTTGTTTCACTCAAACACACGCTAGCCAAAGTATTCCAACATAATTCTCCATCACGCATGCATGCGCTCACACACACACACACACACACACACACACACAGAAAAGAAAGTAAAAGCAGCAGCCCATTCTGAAAGGAAAGTCAGACATCCATTAGGAAAAGTAAAACCAAAGCATACTTGCTTTATTCAAGCAACCATTCTGAAAGGAATGTAAAATCTCATCTATCTCTCTCTTAGTTAAAGTAAAACCAATGCACCAGTGCATGCAAGAAACAGTTTAACATGGGTAAAGCAGGAAAAACTTTTTTTTTTGTAATTCTTAAAGCAGCAGTACAGAATAACTGGTCACACAACAAAGTAAGAAAATGTTTCTTTTTTTTTTAATGTTGTCTCTGGGGACCCTGCCAGCATGGGGCCCTAGGCAGCTGCCTATGTCACCAAGTGCTGGATCTGGCCCTATCAATGTAAAATGCAAATCAAAAGGGGACACATGATCCAGACAGAAGGTCTTAGAAGGAAACTGTTCTTTGGAAGGCTTTAGATATTTCTAGTGAGCCCAGACAGGATGAGTATAGTCACATGTGAAAATAGGAAATTGGTGCAAGACAGACGCTGAAACAGAAATAGCTCAGTCCTGAATCACAGGTATGAGAAAGAAAGTCAAAAATAGAAGGAATAAGTCCACTTATCTTTGATGTCATGTAAGTATTTGGTTTCTGGCTAGAAGAGATGATTTAAACTACTTGTGCAAAATGCAATAAAGAAGTCAAGCTGTGAGCCTGAGACACTGTATATCCAGGTGAGGTTGGCCAAAAGGAGAGTCAGAGTTCTTGCGGAATGTAACCTTATGGGTTTCTCCACCAGATAGGGCAGAAGCAGTGTTATCTTTGCCAAGACCAAGTAGAGTCAATGTGAATCACTTTTATTTGCTGTAGTCTGTCTTTCTGGAATGAAGTCATAAAGGAATTGGGAGGGAAACGTGTGTACTAAACTATCCATAGGATGTTCTTCCACCAGATGAGGCAAGAAAAAATTGTTGCACTTCACATTAGTTAAGGATGAAAACTAGATGCACCCAGTTTGCCCCTCATGAAAAACAGGTTGTAGGTTAAAAAAAGGTTAAGGAGACACCCAATAGTCATAAAGAGACATAAGCTCATTTCACTGTTAGTGGAATTGGCCTGTCCTGGTGTATAGATAGCTATAAGAAAGCGTTTGGACTAAATAGCTCATTCCCAAACTTTCAATGATTTTCAGCATAGGAGATAAAATCATTTCCTTCAAATAATCAAGACTACAGAAGAGGTGTTTAGCTGAACCAGGTATGGAAATAAGGTACATAAGGAAAGCTGGCTGCGGAATGCAGAAGTCTGAGAAGTCATCAAATGAATGAAGGAGCGCAGGAAAAACAGAGAGATAGAAAACGTGGAATTCTGCTTAGCTATCAAAGTGGCTAAGAGAGGAGTTGCAGTAGCAAAGAATAAGGCATCAGAGGCACTCTAAAAGCTTCTTGAAACAGACACAGTAGATGTCACAAAGAAAGTCTATCAGGCTGCAAGCCAAAGAAAGAAAGATAAAGAAGATACTCAGAAACCCTTTGTAAGGGATGTCAGCAACAACCTGCTCACCAACCCACAGGAAAGGCAGATATAAGGAGAACTTTCAGCATCTTCTGAATGAAGAAAACCCCACAGAAGCTGTGCTACCCCACACACAGCCTGTGATGAAAGACGAGGAGGAGCCCACCATAGAAGAAGTAAGTCAGGGAAAGCAGCAGGCTCAGATGAGGTCACAGCAGCTATGATCAAGATGTTAGGTGAGATGGGGAGAAATGGCTCTTCATTTCAGTATGAAGGGACAGATATATCCCAGATGACAGGAGAATAAGCATACTAGTGCCAATACACAAAAAGAAAGGGGGCGTCCACAACTGCAGGCAATATAGAGGCATCTAACTCCTGGCACATTTCGTCAAAGCTCTGGAGAGGATGCTTGATAAATGAATACATAAAGTAGTAGAAAGTAAGAATGGAGATGAGCAATTTAGACTCAGATCAGGATACAGCACAAATGACCCATTCTTTCCAGTGAGACAGATAATTGAAAAAAGCTAGATAAGAGGAAAGAATGCAACTGGGAATTCCTAGATTAGGGGAAAGTATTTCACAATGGCCCAAGAAAGTTGATTTGAATAGTCCTGTTGTGGTTCAAAGTCTCAGAAACACTGGTAGAATTAGTGCAGGCTAAGTACAAGGCCCCAGTGACTCAAGCAACAGCAGTGTTCAGCCTCTCAGAGGCATTTCCAGTGAGAGTGGATGTGCATCAGGGTTCAGCTCTGAGTCTCCTGCTGTTCACACTGATGATGGACTCCATCATCAAACAGGTTGATGGGCCAGATTAGCAAAGTTGCTTTATGCAAACAATGTGGCATTTCAGACAGACTCTGAGTAAGAACTTCAGCAAAGGATAGGAGAATGCAATGCAAAACTGAAGGCTCATGGGATGAAACTCTGTACATATGAGACAGTAGTAATAGCAAATGGGGAAATCCAAAAAAGCTGATAACTGAGATAGAAGGGAAAATACTGGAAAAGGTTAAATGCTTCAATTATCTGGAAGCATAGTTGAGGAGCAGGGAAGTCTGAATGAGGAGGTCAGAGGTAGAATCAGAGGTGCTGCAGCCAACTGTCAGTGTGTGTCATGGGTAGTGTATGGCAGATGTATGCCAAAGAAGCTAAACAGAAAGGCGTATAAAACAGTGGTGCGACTGGTACTACTGTATGGTACAGAAACCTGGGCAGTAAAGGCATAGCAGTTAGCAGTTGATGTAGATAAGTAAAGGAGATGAAGTGCCTGAGATGGGTAGTAGGATGCTTGTTTGTACCAAGCTGAACTGAGGTGGGCTACCAGCCACAATTCTGAGCTGAGATACCACATGACTAGAGGATTCTCAGCTTCCAAAAAACCAAAGGTTACCTGTTTTTTGCTTATTTATACTATTTACTGCACTTTGGTGGTGCTGCGGTAGCGTTGTCACCTCACAGTAAGACGTTGTCCTGTTCGATTCTCAGCTAGAGCGTCTTCTGTGTGGAGACATGCGTGAATGGGCGTACCTTCTTTGAAGGTTGTGCGTCAGAGCTGGCAACTCGGCACGTAAAAATCTACTGCCAATCATGTGGCGACCCCTAACCGGGAAAAGCCGAAAGACACAACAACAACTGCACTTTTTTATTGCATGCTGCCTATTTTTATACTGTACCTATTTACTATGTACTAAACTTCACTGTTATACTGCAATTGCCTGCTACATTTTGCCTGTAAGATTAAATTCTATTGCTGTTTTCACTGTTAAACAGTAGAAACAACAAAAAGGTTTGCCAAGTGTTTACTGGTATTTTTTCACTGTTTTAAAGCTATCTGTTCTGCCTGTTCTGGCTTTCCCGCCAAGCAGTACCTAATTAACTGATCTGTTAACTGTTTAAATCATTCTTTAGAGCCTCCTGGCTACTTTTCTGCTGTTTTAAACAATTTTTGTTCAGTGTCTCACTGCTATTATTATGCTATATTAAATATTCTCTAGTGGTTCCTGCTGAAATTACAGTAGCTAGTAGCTGTACCATACTCCATATCCAGGCCTGCTGCTTCTGGAACTGTTTGTAGTGGTTTGTTTGTTCTGAGCACATTTTCCAGGCCATCTTGGATTGGAAGGGGCCTATCTGCACTTTTGTGAGTGAACTGTGTTTGACTGGCACCTGACTGGTAAAGGGAGGCTGGTTAGGCCTTAGAGTAAGCATCCTCATTGCTCCTTTTGAACTTTCTTAGAGTTTTTTTTTTCATGTTTTAGCTTCTGGTATTTAGGTCCTGCATATGAGCAGGTTTCTGCTTGTTTGTACCCAGCTGCACTGAGGAGGTCTACCAGCTATGACTCTGAGCTAAGATATGAAATGACTAAAGGCTTCTGTGCTTCCACAAAACATTAGTTGCCTGTTTTTTTTTTTTTTTGTTGCTTATTAATACTATTTACTGCACTTTTTCATTTTATTGCATGCCTCCTACTTTTATACTGTATTTATTTACTGTGTACTAAACTCCACTGTTATACAGCAATTGCTTTCTACACTGTGGCTGTAAAATCAAATGTTACTACTGTTTTCACTGTTTAACAAACCTTTTTTGTTGTTTCTACGGTTTGTTAAGTATTTACTGGCATTTTTTTCACTATTTTAGAGCTACCTGTTTTGCTTGCTCTTGTTTTCCCACTAAGCAGTACTTAATTAACTGAACTGTTAACTGTTCATTCTTTAGAGCCTCCTGGCTAATTATCTGCTGTTTTAAACATTTTTCAGTGTCTCACTGCTATTTTTCTGCTGTGTTAAATATTCTCTAGTGTTTTCTCCTGAAACTAGAATAGCTAGTAGCTGTAGCATAGTCCAGATCCAGGCCTGCTGCTTCTGAAACTGCTTGTAGTGGTTTCTTTGTTGTGAGCATGTTTTTCAAGCCATCTTGAATTGGAAGGGGCCTATCTGCAGTTTTGTGAGAGAATTGTGTTTGATTGGCACCTGACTGGTAAAGGGAGGACAGTCCATGGATTGGAATAAGCATCCTCATTGTTCCTTTTGAATTTTGTTAGAGTTTTTTTTTTCAAGTTTTAGCTTCTGGTATTTAGGCCCTGCATTTGAGAAGGTTTCTGCTTGTTTGCACCTTACACAGCAATGAAAACTACTGTACAATTGTGCACCAAAGCTGGACTGTTAAATTCAACAAACTTTCCCTTAAAACCCAGGCAGAAATATCCATCCACTGAGCTCCTCCATGATCATTTCTGAAAAGCCAACCCTAGTGACTACAGTCTTCAACCTAGAATTATGGACCGTTGGACTACCCTTGTTTCTCCTGCCAAACTTGTTGACTTGGTTCTCTTGAGGCAGTGTAGCAATTGCCTCATGTACACAGACAACCCTCTACTAATAACACAGTCTAATACAGAGTGCGAGAGATGTATTTATACCAAGGAATCTAGAATCCATGCTCTCTCACTCAAAACAGGAACACAGAGAAGGTTGTCAACTCACCCACCACTACATATTCACATAGTACCACTACTCATACACATAATATGCATCAAACATGTAAGTCTACATATGCGGAGGTTCTCTCGAAACACTTACTGAAACACCAGAGACCTCCAAACCACAAGTCTGCTATAGCTAAGACAGTCGCCACAGCACCCATAACACATAGCAACATCAGTGCCTCACCCACCAAGCCTGTAAGGCGTAACACTTAAAAAATAAGTTTTCTTGTCATTTGAGACTCAATAGTGAGGCACAAGGATGCCCCACTTACCAGGTTGGACAAGGAGAAAGCCACGGTTGACAAACTTCGCTGCTTTGTCAGAGACAGATTGCACCTGGCACCCCTAGGCTTTCGACTGCTGGAAATTTGTCTCTTGCCTCTCCCATAGTCCCTTTTTTAGGCAAGGTCTTGAAAGCAACATTACTGATGTGAATTAACCAATCGGAACAAAATAAGGGTCATGCTGCCAAGTGTTAAGAGTTTAAACCAAAAACTGCACTCCCTGGAAGCACTTCTATCACTAGAAGATGTAGATGTCAGTGCAGTCACAGAAACCTGGTTTAAGACCTCAGAGTATCCTGGCCCTGCAAGGCTATAATGCCTTCCACACCTTTAGACCGCAAAATGAACATTTGAAAAGCAAAGGAGGCGGTGTTTCAATCTATATTAGAGATAAAGTCACCTCACATCTAGTTAGACTGGACAACTCCATGGAGTTACTCCAGGTCCAGGTTACGGTGGGTAAGACCCACATTCAAGTCCTAGCCAGTTATAGATCCCCCTCCATGAGTCACGAAACCCATGAAGCCTACTTAATTACCGAACACATTGGTTATTGGAGATTTCAATTATCCCACCATCAACTGGGAAACCTACTCTAGCCTAAACTCGCTAGCACAATAGCTCCTTGACTTTGTGACTTAAAATGCCCTGGAGCAAATTGTCCATACCCCAACAAGAGGAACAAACATTCTAGATCTGGTCCTCGCCAACATGTCAAACAGGTGCACTGTTACAACTGTTGGACCCTCATTAGTTAAACCTGACCACAAATCAGTCACCTTCAAACTGACACTAACACCAGAACTCACAAAGGGTGAAATCAGACTAAATAACTTTACCAAAGCAAACTATATCCTCCTAGGTAAAGGTATAAATGCATTCCAAGCCCTGCCCCAAGCTGGGAAGTGGTAACTACACCAAAGCTTACACTAAAGCCCTGTACAATCACTTGCATAGGTGTATAAACTTGGCCGTACCAGATAGAATCAAAGCCAGAGCCTCAAGTAAAATCAAGCTGCCATGCTGGACTTCCAGCATCAACGATCTCTACAATAAACACAAAAAGTTGCTGTCCAAGAAAACAAAGACAATGACCCAACAATGGAAAAGCACTCTCCTCGGCCTTAACAAGCAAATAAGACAACTTGTCAAATCCTCCAAGAGCTCCTTTTCCGGGGATAACCATAAGGCCTTTTACAGCTATGTACATAACCTAAAGGGTAAGACCCAAGCATGTGCAGAAGTGGTGCCCAACGGTATCACGCAGACACCACTACA